>NW_007231411.1:0-59095 GCF_000164805.1 Carlito syrichta | reverse complement strand
ACAATTCAGGGTTAGGTATACAAATATTCATTGTGCAAGTACCTTTGTTGATGAGGTGTGCCCCCTCTTCCCCAGGCAGATGTTGACTACTGTCAATCCCACCTCCCCCTCCCACAGTTTCTCGCTACTGTCAATCTTTTTCTTATAGTATTATGGTACTTGTTCAAGGTCCACTTATGAGTGAGAACATGTGATACCCAGCTCTTTGTTTCTGTGAGAGATCACTCAGTATTATAAAATCTAATTCCATCCGGGTTGCTGCAAAGTTCATGATTTCATTCTTCTTAATGGCTGCGTAGTATTCCATTGTGTATATGTACACATTTTCTTTTTCCAGTCCTCTTTTGATGGGCAGCATGGTTGGTCCCATGCTCTTGCTATTGGGAACAAAGCTGCAATAAATATACGTGTGCAAGTATCTTTTTCATAGAGTGACCTGTTCCCAGTAGGGGGATTGCAGGGTCATATGGAAGGTTGATGTTTTTAGAACTTTTAGGAATCACCACACTGATTTCCACAGGGGCTGAAGTAGTTTACACTCCCACCAACCTCTCCAACAGTGTAGAAGTGTTCCCTTTTTGCCACATCCTCTCCAGCATCTGTTATTTTTTGAGTCATTGATGATGGCCATTCTGACTGGAGTTAGGTGGTACCTCAGTGCAGTTTTAATTTGCATTTCCTTGATGACTAGTGAGGCGGAACATTTTTTCATATATCTGTTAGCTGCTCTTGGTTGTCTTCTTTTGAGAAATGTCTATTCATATCTTTAGACCACTTTGTAATGGGGCTGTTTTTTTCTTTTTAGCACATTTGAGTTCCTTGTAGATCCTTGATGTTAGGCCTTTGTCAGATATGGAGTTGGCAAATATTTTTTCCCAGTCTGTGGGCTATCTCCCTGCTCTCTTGATGTTTTCTTTGGCTTTGCAGAAGCTTGTCAGTTTCATGAGGTCCCACTTGTCTATCTTATCTCTTATGACCTGGGCACTTCCGGTTTTGATCAGAAATTAGTTTCCAGTTCCAACTTCAGTAAGAGTGTCTTCTGCATTTTCTAAGGTTCTTACAATTTGAGGTTTTACATTTAGGTCTGTGATTCATTTAGAGTTAATTTTTGTGTATGGGGATAGGTAGGGGTCCTGTTTGAATCTTCTGCATGTGGTTAGTCAGTTTTTCCAGCATCATTTACTGAATAGGTTCTTCTCTCCTCCAAAGGTGGTGGAGGGTTTGTCAAAGATGAGCTGGTTGAGAAATTGAGGTTTTGCTTCTGGAATCTCAATTCTATTCCATTGGTCTATATGCCTGTTCTTGTACCAATATCAGGATGTTTTGACTATTGTTGCTTTATAATATAGTTTAAAGTCTGGGAGTGTGATACCTCCTGCCTTGTTTTTTTGGGTTTGTTTTTGTTTTTGTTTTTTTTGCTGAGGATTGTTTTGGCTGCTCTTGGTCATTTATGTTTCCATATGAATTCCTGTATTGTTTTTTCTAGGTCTGAGAAGATGTTGCTGGTAATTTGATGGGTATTGTATTAAATCTGTAGATTTCACAGGCCTTCTTTCAATTGCTTAAACAAATTCAGCTTCTTCCACCTTGAAACCTTGGTAAGTATGGTTGCTTCTAACTAAAATCTTCTCACTAATGTTCTTGTGGCAGATTTTTCTTTGTCTTTCGGATCTCAACCCACCATCATCTCAGACAGGCTTTCTCTGTCCAACTAATATTAAGCAGATAATCATTGTGCCTTGTTTGTTTCTCTTAATTTTAGAAGACAAGTGTGGTTGAGAAGAAACGTGTGGGATGTTTTCCAACTTCCCACACGTTTGACCAATGAGGAGCCCCAGAACTTTGGAGGGGAGTTGGAGAATTAGGTCAGGGTATTATGTTTCCTACTCTATCCCTGAAGGGTAAGCTAGATTTGTCCAGGTCACTGCTCTTTGATTTCTCTATAAGCTGATGCTTTCTCTGTTTTCTTTACCAAGTCTGAGATTGTCACATTACCTCTCATGGTTCCCCTATGTTCAACACATCTGTAAATAGGTCCTTTGTAAACAAACCCTCCTTTGGTTATCTTGCTAGAGTGTGCCATCTGTTTTGTGCTAGGCTCCTGACTGATGTAGGTGTTGGGGACCATCAACATGGTATCCAAAGTATATTTTTGCTAATGATATGGGGACACATTCCACATTCTAAGCCAAATTTTATTTTTAAAAACTCCCATTTTTAGAGCTTCAGATCTCTACTTCATACACCCAGATAAGTAAGTCAAAATATTCATTGAACACATCTTGTGAAAAGCTCTGTGGTGTCTTTGTGTATGTGTGTGTATGCAGGGTGAAGATGAGAGGCTGAAGATATAAAAAGAAAAGACAGTGGCCCTACTCTCAAGAGTTTATAATCTAGTAAAAGAGATAACACAAAAATAAGTTCCCAGAATAGAGCAGATTTACAATAAAGCAAGAAATAAGAACACTGTGATAAATTTCTCCAAAGAACTTATATTTAAAACACAGGCCAAAAATAAACCATGCTGGTAATGGATATTAAATTTTGACTCAGTAGTTCTGGAAGGTTGTGTGAGTATTTTTTCCTTTATCTAGTTATTTAGTTAATTTAATTGATTTTAGTTTTGGTGATTCTGATGCAGACCACCCACGGACAATACTTTTAAAAAATAATGCATTAGGAGTTCAAAGAAGAAAGATCACCAGGAGTGAAGCTAGAAGGAAAAGGCTTGTGATAGAAAAATGACATAACCTGTATTTAAGGGTAATCTGATTTGATATGGAGAGGTAGGTAGAAAAAGAAATGTCATTCCAAGTCAAAAGCACAATTGTTAATATTTTTATGATATAATAGCTTCTGAATTGATAAGAGAACTTATTAAGGATATTCAAATCACTGAAATAATTTAAATGTTAA
This sequence comes from Carlito syrichta, assembly GCF_000164805.1. Lineage (NCBI taxonomy): Eukaryota > Metazoa > Chordata > Mammalia > Primates > Tarsiidae > Carlito > Carlito syrichta. The sequence goes on along the minus strand of NW_007231411.1, from coordinate 56,179 downwards.
GGAATCAGGAATACTCATATAGTGCTAATTATTTTTGAGCTATCATGTAAAATGTTTCTTCTGCATTTTGGAATATATTATAATCACGTTATTAGCTACTGTAAGGGAATGACAGCCCGGTGCCCTGAATTCACTTCCATCAGGTCATAGAACAACTAAGGTTTTGAAAACTGTGTTACTTTCCCTGTATTGAGGCCATAAAACTGCCCTGAGTCCCAGCACAGGTGGTCACTCTCTGTGTGAAATGTCCAAGCCTGTAAAACAAGAAGGTATGTCATGGATCTGTGGTGATCACTGGCAACCTGAGTACCTCTCTTGCTGCCTCTGCCTGAGAACTGACATAAGTCAAAAGACTCCATGAGGCATAAATACAAAGATGCTTAATTAACAAAATCTTTTCTCATTTAACTTGCACATGAGTTGAAGCACCACTAAGTAGAAATGTTTAGCTAACTTACTGTCTTTACAATATGATCTGAATTTTGACTGCTTGCTTTCTATAAGTTTTATCACCTATCGGTAACTCAATAGTTTGAAGGAAAGAACTTCCTTCTTCACCTCTCCCCGCTGACTTTATTTTAGTAAATTTTGTGGATATGATATTCTTTCTCATTAATCACAGATGAAGAATTCTGTCATTAAATCATTTCAGGGTTAACTAATAACATAGCTCAATCCTTTAATTTAAAAAAAAAAACCTTTTTCTTGACTTTGACATTTGAAAAAAGTTTGGCAATTTTATCAGTTTTTTTTATTTGAAGGGACATAATTCTAATGTGACTGCAGATTATAAATGTAGTACTTATATGACAATAACCACATATAGAAATGTAATGATTTCTAATTTTAAATGAGACAGTAAAAAGTAAATTATAGTGTTTACACTTAGAAGTGTGTATTTCTATTAATCATTGTCTTTGGTCATAATTTACTTAAGTTAGCTACAAATTTTCTTGTGATATATACTAATATCCCCACACAGGTTTATATAAGTTCTGGGAGGTATTATCCTATACATCTCATTTACCTTCTAGATAACTGAAATATAATTGAGTTATTTATTGTATCCTTGGGAATATGATTGATGGAACAATTAGAATCTCAAGACTGCAACATTAATAGGCTATTTCATGAGGATTTAAGACAAGTATATGCTGTAGCTACCAGTTACCAATGAAAATGAAAAGGCATTTTTTAAAGAGAGAACTGAAAGCAGTAGCCTTTGAATATTGTCACTCGACTTTTCAGGACAGCAGAATCTGGAAGCTAAAGTGTTAACATCTATAAGCTGTTCCAACAAGGGAATATATACTGTTAAATATTGGGAGTTATTTAAAATGCCAGTGAGTATAATAGCGGTGCTCTGAAATAACCATTTCATCTGCCTACATTACTCTAAAATTAATGAATAATGAAGCGATGCCCTTCACATTCTCTTCCCTTTCCATTCCAAGATATATTGATCAGATGACATTTATTTAAGTTTGGGATAATGTATTAATTTCAAGATAATTATTCAATATACTTTTGTCACTGTTGATATGCTTCAATGTCATCCAGGGGCCAGGGGATGAATAAACTGTTATCTGACATTGCTGGACAGGGTGCTAGAAATAAATGCAATTTTTCTCCTTGAGATTCACTGACTTGGGTTTTTATTGGGTGGGGGGCATGAAAAAGGAGAAAGCCGAAGGCAGAGAAGGTATCACTGTGTATCCTGCAGGTTAAAAGGATGAGATTATTTTCAAAGATAGTACTTTGGGACAAAGTGCTTTTCTATTGTTGCAAGGGTCAGACTGATGCTCAGCAAAGCTGACAGAGCCCATCCTTAGTGGATGCCACTGCAATATTAACACTCATTTGGAGCAGATGTGGCTAAAAGCATGAAACATTGAACAAACAGCTGCCACAGATCCAGTGCCATTGCATAAGCACTTATGTTCTATTAATGCAGTGGACTGCTGAGGCCAGTAGGGCAGACGTTATTCCCCACAGTTCTGTAGCAGATGGGCCAAGCAGGGTTCCTCAGAGAAGAGCTGCCCTGTTGAAGCAATCCCTCCATCTTATGTAAGATTCTAATACAAAATCGTCCACCCATAAAAAAGGATGCATCTAAGGTCAGATTACACTATGCCGAGATGTTTTGCAGATATGCTATGGATTTCAGTATGCACTCATTCTATCCTATTCTATTCCATTTTATTCTGTTCTATTTTGATTTTTGCAGTGTGCCAAAGCTTAGCACTATTACATCTTTTTTCACCTTGTACTTTGTGTGTGTGTGTACGTGATGGACATGAAATTCTTGTTTCTGCACACAGGTTACATTGAGATCCCAGCACTCAAACTTGCATCTCTGCTTGTTTGATTCCATGGGTTCAGACACGGTGCTTCCAAGTCTTCAACTGTTAGTTTGGCATCCATATAGGCTTGTAAGTTTTCCTCTGTTTATTAGAACACTGAAGTTTAGGACCACAAAGCAAACATGTCAAACATTACAGGTCATAGCTATAATTCATTAATCGCAACAATCAACAGGTCTCTTGCTATTCTGCAATGAGGAGACTACATGGCTGGTATTTGAGGTGTTTTTTGTTTGTTTGTTTTTAAGAGAAGAAGAGCAGGCCATGACTCTGGTTTATCTGTCACTCGGTGACCATTTTACTTCCCATGCAGACTGGTGCCACCTGGGTAATCCATGATAAGCTGGCATACTATTTTACAGCAAGTGGGCAATTCTTTCAAGTTGAGAAGAAATGGGAGAGCTGTTGTGTGGAAATACACTTTTATGGATTCCCAGAGGACAGAGTTTCCTAACTATCATTGTACTGCAATGTATTCAACCATCTAAGTTTTTTTCTCCAATGTTAAGACAGAGGAGAAGGTAAAGGAAGAATTGGATGAGGAGCAGAGTCAGTAGAGCTATAACTGGAAAAAGTATTAAAAAGCAAAAAAATATATATTATTTATTCTACATTTTTGATCACACAATATATGCCAAATACTGTCCCAAGGGTATATCAATTAGGCCAATGATAGCATGAAGCTTATATTTTAATATAGAACAACTGACGAAGAAAGCAATAAAACAATTAATAACAAATAAATTAGATAATTTCAGATTTTGGTAAGTGATATAAAGACAATAAAACAGGAAAGGATGTTAAAAAATTAAAGAATATACTGCATTTGAATAGTCAGGGAATACTTCTCTGAAAAGGAGCCATTTGAGCACTGAGAGCTAAAGAATGAGAAGGAGCCCTTATGGAGAAGAGGAGAAGCATAAGAGCCTTGGGAGGAGGGAACAGTTGGGGTAAGGGTCCTATGCTGAAACAAGCTTTGTTTGCTTGGGGAATAGAAAAAAAACATTTTAATTGACTATGCTTGAGGCCTCTTCATTACGATGTCAGTTCACCTTTCTGAACAAATCTCCAGTGGTGAGTTCATGATGCAAAAGAATCTATGACTTCAGTCCTGTTCCGTTCCAAGCCCCAAGCTGCTCTCTCAAAAACAGGTGTCATGTCCCAAAAGAGAGATACGCAAATAAGTGTGACTGCCTCAGTTCAGACACATTCTGCTTCCTGCCCTACTGACAGTCGCGGCAGTGTTTTCAAAGAAGAACAATGTGGAACATCACCATGGGCCCAGCAAATGTCAGGAGGGAGCAGTGAGTAATTCATTAGAGTTACCCAGATGTCTCAGAACTGATTGAAGCAAGATGAGCTGAGAATGGTACCAAGAGAAAGTCAGTTAAAAATGTTCTATTTCCCCCCCCCCAAACCTAACATGAAACAAATCCAAAGTCAGGAAGCAGTAGTTTTAAACAAATTGTACTAGATGCTGCTTAGAAACAGCAGGGAGGTCTGGAAAATGACTGTCACGTCAAAATGTTCGATTGCTTCTCGTGAGGGTGAATGGCTGGCGTTTACCTCACTCAAAACTTTGGAATAAAGGTGTCAATAATCCCTGTGTTAGCAAATTGAAGTTGAAACTAGAAGAGAAGAAAGAAAGGGGGAATGGTAGCATAATTATAAAACTCACATAATATATAGGAAAGATGAGCCAATGTGTGTTTGTGAAAGTGGAGTGGACCTGAGTCTGGTGGTAGGAAGACACGTGGTTCTACACTCAGCTCCAAAACTTTGCATGTCAGTCATTTGGTACAGTGTTTTAGAGACAAAGCCTCTTTAGCCTTTGCTTGAACTTGAAATTACCATCTGGTATTCGTAGTTTTATTCTTGAGATCATAGAATTAAAAGGCTTTTGATATATTAACCCATTTCTCAGTATTTATTTCCTGAGTCCTGGGAGTCTAGCTAAAGTACTTCAAGTAGTCATCGGGGGCTAAGAAAAGTTTCTCACCCCACTTTTAGTTGGTTCTGCTTTTTGTAAAAAGTCATCAAAATAGGCAGTGTCTTTGTAAAGCAGGTGGTTGAAGGAGGTATTGACTGAGGCAATTGTATCTGCTTCTTCCTCTAGGTGAGTGTGACTAGTTGGACGTACAAGCCAGTCTTGAGGCAAAAAGAACAAGCCAAATGGAATTTGAGTGAACGAGGGTATTTACTTAACTCTCTTCTCTGCTTCTAAAAATCATCACAACCTGTCTTGTTTACCAATATTCTAATATAGTTCTTGGCTTATGATTGGTTCTCAGTGATTGAAGCTTGTTACAGTAATCACCACTAAGTCATGGCAGATGGAACTCTGAGTCCTAGTCTAGGATTCAACATAATGAAATCTTTGGAGTCTAATCTTACTCATGTCAAGGCCTAGCCGGTTATCTCTCTTCCTCCATGCAGCCTTCCTACACGGCTCCTGGCCCCACTCCTGGCGTCTCCTCTTAGACTGATTGCAGGAAGAGTCTATATTCAAATGTAAAGTCTCCTTTAATGTTGGCTGGTAATCTTTTTGCTGTTTTTGCTCTGTCAGCAATATTGTAATGACCCCTAAAACACAGACTCAGTCTTATTTTTTTAACTATATTCTCAAGGATACATATACTAGAACAGAGCTTAATTTGTTACAGACAGGCAAGAATATGTCTTGATTGATAGGCCTTGCTCATTTTAGAAACATATTACAACTTATCGAAACATTCCAATTTGGAAAACATCCCTTATGATATCTGTTTTCTAAGTTTTCTTTGCTCTTGAAAGGATCTGAAAGAGTTTTATAAGCCGGGCTCGGTGGCTCAGCCTGTAATCCCGCGCCTTTGGGAGGCTGAGGTGAGTGTGATTGCCTGAGCCCGCGGGTTCGAGACCCGCATGGGCAGGCGAGACCTCATCTCTACAATAAATCAAAAAATCAGCCGGGCATGGTAGCGCGCACCTGTAGTTCCAGCTACTTGGAAGGCTGAGGCAGAAGGATCGCCGGAGCCCAGCAGGTCGAGGCTGCGGTGGCCGGGAGCGGCCACTGCACTCCAGTCTGGGTGACAGAGTGAGACTCCAACTCAAAAAAAAAAAAAAAAAAGAAAGAGTTTTATAATGAACAATTTTCACATCTCTAGTGCATGCAAGATGTAATCGTATGCAATCCTATTTTAGATCAAAATTAAGAAAAGAGGCTTATATTATATTGTCTTTCAGTCTTTCCATTTAAGGTGAACTTAACACAGACACAAATGTACTGGCATCACTCAGACCTTTGTATACTCCATCAACTGATGTATTGGATTGAGGATAGAAATGACATTCAGAACTCCTAGATTTCCATCTTGATTCTATCTCAAATTTTGCATGATTCTAATTCTAAAACACTATGTCTCCATATTAGGTTTCAAGTTTCTAAAGTCGCTGGAGAGTGCTTCCTTGCATACTTGATTTAAGTATACTCTGTCAGGTGCATTAGCCACCTTAGAGAACGCTATTGGGTAAATACCAGAATGTATTGTTATTGCGTCTCCAAGATGTTACTCCAAGAAATGTAATTCCCTGGCTTTGAGTGTAAGTTTAACGATATAGCATACGCTTGGCTTGGAGAAATGATGACTGGTAAAACTGCCACTTGGCTAACAAGCCCAATGAGAAACGTACAGGGGGGCTCTGATGTCATTTATAACAATGCCTATACGTTGGATAACAAGGGCAGCATTGGCTCCCACCTCTGTTGGCTGTCTCAACTGCTGGAAAGACGGATGGGCCTCTCTGAGCTGCTGTTGGCCATTGCCACCTGCTGGTTCTGGCACAGGGTTCCCCTGGCTCCCCTCCTGGTGTCCTGGCAATCTCCCCAAACTGCCAAGTTTGAGCCAGAGAGCGCAGGGGCGTTTGGAGCTCTTCACATTACTGGGGCTGCACCACACAGCCCAGCTGACAATGGGGTGTCTTGGTGTTCTCCAGGGTCAGTGTGTTGACTACTATGGTGATCAGCTGGCTGGCAGCAGTGGTGATTGGAAATTGCCCCAGAGAACATCACACATTGGCAAGAAACAGATGCAGAGGGAATGGGCCTTTACAAGCTAAAATAAACAATGCTTTATGTGATAGCTGTGAGCATTTTCTATCCAGCCTGAGTTCATTTTAGGCATTGAAAACTTTTCTCAAAGAGAGTTGCATTTAAACATTTATATTTTAGTCTTGCTACCCTTTGTTTTATTGGTTTAGCTTTTAAGTTCTTTCTTAGAGCTTAGGCATTTCCCTTTAGCATGTGGAGAGTTGATGCCTACCTGAGGTCACAATGGCTTCTGGTGGCAGACCTATAAAGAATCATCAAGCCACTCCCTCACCTGGTGTTTTAAGCACTGACACAATGTACTGGTCATCTATACAACAAGCAGAAGAGTTTTGTATACATTGTCAATGCACTGAAAAATCCTTTCTAGATATGGGTGGAGCCATTTATGAGCTACTGTCCAAACCAGGCTGTAAAAGGCCCAGTTAGAATCATAGCTGACTCTGCACTCAGCACTTAACAGTATCATAATGTCAAACAGCATTCCTGGGAGTGTGAACCATACTATGAGACTGAGCCTTTCTGGAGTGTTTTAAAATGTAGATTTTATGCTTATTCAGGTATGGTGTGACCAACAACTGTCACTGAAAAGACAGCTTGCTATACCAAGTGGTGCTAAGAGGAACCCACTGAGACCCACCAAGTCAGCCAGGTCACAGAGGGTATAAAGAAAAGAGAAAACATGGACAAGAGCATTGCTTGGGTTTCCATGGGAGTGACTAAGTAGGGCAGAGGATGCTGGTTTAGGATTGCCTAGTTTGAATAATTCTGGCTGGACATTGGCAGTATCTCTAGGACCTGGTTCTGGGGTGATTAGGACAGGGGAGTTTCATAGTTCAATTATATGTATGACTTTTTTACTTTGTAGAAGCGTTGTAGGCTCACAGAAAAGAATAAGGAAAACATTGAGTAGGAGAAGGAGGGAAAAATTTAAATTACTTGTAACCTTTCTATCAAAAGTCACCATTCCATTTTTCATTGTTTTTATTTTTTAAATCAGTGTCTTAAGCATAAAATTGTTAACAGCAGATACATGCAATTTTCATCTTTTTATTTAACATCCTAAGGATTTCTATTATCTTTTTTTGGTGTCTAAGTAATATTCCTTTTAATACTTTTCAGGTTATTATAGGAATTACTGAGACAATTGAGAGAATGTGACAATGAACAAAGGTCCCAAACTGATGGTTCATGGGCTAGAGCTGGCTAGGAGACATATTTAGGAGGGAGGATCCACTTACAAAGCCAAAACAAAGCATTGTTCTTGAAAAAATTCAAAGTGTATTTTAAAATATTAATTTGTATTTCTCCCAAAACCTTGGATCTGGCAATGCTGAACCTGTATTCTTCTGTGCAAGAATCTTCGGACCCTTTTGGACTTGGTGTGAGCTTTTCAGTTTGTCATAATCTCCCATTTCCTGTTTCTCCCACTCAATTTATTTGAGAATTAAGGAGGCAGAGAGGAGACTTAGAGGAGAATCGAGCTAAGTGCATAGTTAAAGCTAAATGCCACTAAGGCCACATTAAACTATAAAAGTCTAAGCTTTAGTTTAGCCATGAAACACAGGAACAAGAATGGTGAAGCTGGAATGAAACGAAACTAGACAATTCATTGGGTATAACACAGATCAAGGAGAATAGAGGATATTTACAAACTGTTGAGTCAGTTAATGGAATAGTAGAGAGGCCCTTCATGGACCCTTGGGGAAGAAGACAAATGTGACTTTTTATTTATGGATTTCTTTATTTTATCCTCCAGAATTTGGAGAAATTAAAAGTATAAATTGTTACTGCGTGTCTGCATTAACTGTGTTGCTTCCTGAGGCAAGTATGGTTCCGTAAAATGGCCAACCATGTTTTTGATTTCTCTTTTCAAAGTTGGGCTGAGATCACAGGAAGAACTGAACTATTGTTGACAAAGTCCAGCCATCAGGTCAGCAAAGGTAACAGGCCCACTTCACCCCTTAGGGATCTAATCACACTGTGGGCACTGAGCTGAGTCACTCTGTCCAAAAGAGAAAAGACTTAAAACTGTTACAGGAGGAATCATCAACAGTTAATGAACAGGATGACTGCTTTCAAGAATTTAAGGATGTATTTGTATAAAAAAGAATCCATTTCCTATGAGTTATCTCAAAGGGCAAAATTAAGAATACCGAGTAAAAATTATATTTTCAATGGGCTTAAGAATAAATACAGGAAAGAATCTTCTAAAAATTAAAGGTCTTCAAAAATAGAAAACTATCTCTGGAAAGTGCTAAATTATCTTTCACCAAAGGTTTAACATCACATGCTAGACAAGGTGTTATGAGAGGGGACACAGACATTGACTAAATGACCTCTAAAATCTTATCCAGTCTTAAGATTAAATGATTCTGTTGGTTAGAGCAGGGATGTCCAAACTTTTGGCTTCCCTGGACTGCATGGAGTAAAGAGAAATTGTCTTGGGTTACACATAAATTAGATAATACAGCTTGTGTGTGTGTGTGTGTGTGTGTGTGTGTGTGTGTGTGTATGTGTGTGTGTGTTTGTATGTGTGCGTGTGTGTGTGTATGTGTGTGTGTACACATATATTATATATATATATAATGGCTTATTTTTTATATTTTTTATTATAAAGTTTAGAAAAATGAGAATAATATGCAACTAGTGGGAAATTTGACCTTGTTTTTGTAAATCGAATCAATCAATGTCTAGTTCAATGGAAGTGGTCACAATTCTTAGTGAGTTCTCAAGGTGCTCATCAGAATGGTTTGTTCAAATTTTGCTCTCCATGTGCTTCTTCATTGCTCACAAATGTATGTGCTGCCAAAAAGTTATGTCATGAATAAGGCGCGACTGTGAGCTTCAAAAACGGAACTATGAATGGGGTCACAAAGAAAATGAATGCTAAAAAACACATGATGTTAAAAGATTGGCCCATATGTCAAGGGTTGGACATGCCTTGACTAGAGTATCCTACAAACATCTCCAGAGATTTATAATTGATTGATAAAAGCAGCAAACTCTAAAACACAACTTTCCCTTCTAGTAGAACTAAGAACTGGAGAGTAATCTTCCATCTCCTCCTCAGTTCTCCACTGGTTGCCAAGTTGCAGGGGAGTAAAAGGCTCTGTGTTATCTTGATAGACGAGCTGGAGAGCCCACACAGCTGTGTTGTGGAAATGTTCTCCATTTCCCTCATGATAACATTGAGTCATAAAAGGAAGAAATGAACATTTATTTGCCAACTCCACCTGTCTGTTGGGCCCACCATATCTATATTAGCATCGAGGGAACTTGCCTATAGTGCTGAAATTTTTATCAGTAGGAGAGAAGCAACTGTTCTTTCCCTTAAGTTGTGGTGGAAGCCAGTTCCTTTTTTCATCAGAAGCTAAATGATAAGAACTGAGGTTTGGATGACTCATTTGTCAACGTTAACATTTAGTAAAATGTTTGGAACCCAAAATCTCAAAACTTTTGAGTTTCACATTTTTAAAATTCATAACTAGGGTAGAATTACTTTTGTTCTGAATCCAGTCTGAATATATAAAAATAGTCTTTTAATTAGAAAAGAAGAAGAAGCTTGTTTGTGTTTTCTAGATAAAAGTAAGATCAAATAATGGAGGAAAAAAGAGATAAACAAAAATTTAAGAGGAACAACATTTGTTTTTAAATTCAAAGTTCTGGAATTATTTTTCTTCTTTTAAATTTTTAAAAATAAATTCACTATTTCTGAAATAATTTTAGAGTTGAGTCGGAAGTAAGTTTTCAATCTATCCAGATTCACTGATGTGCTAATTCAAGTGTCTGTTTTCTTTTTATTTATATTTGTAATTAGGTCATCTGTTTTACACTTTTAGATCCAGATATCTGTTTGACAGATTCCTTTAAAAGTAGAACCTATCATGTTACCTTTGATGCACACTCTTAAGTTGAAGTGTAAGTATGATTTGCTGGAACAATGTGTGTTATTGTTTTTAAGAATAATGCAGACACCAAACAAAAATAATCAATAACAAAAACAAAACAGGCTCTCTGGACCACAACAGTAAATCAGACCTGGCATCTGTACCCGCCACATTCACCATTTGATTGATAACTGTGATTTGCTGACTCTCTCAATTACTCTGGTTTCATTACAGTGTGAGAAATGTGCCAAACACTCATTTGGTTTTTATTATCTTTCTAGTCCTGTGCTTGCATGAAATGCCCAAAACTGGTATTTCAGAAAAATAATAGGTAAATTAACTACAGACAGAGAGAGAGAGAGAGAGAGAGAGAGAGAAATCAGTAAATCAGTTTTCTTCAAGATGAACCCTGCAATCAATATCATACATTATCCCTCCCTTATCTGTGTTCCAAGACCCCAAGTGGATTCCTGAAATTGTAGGTAATACCATCCTGAAGCACTGCCATATCGCCACGTTGTGATAACCAAGAGGATCAGTGATTAACAGGGGTACATACAGCGTGGTTACACTGGACAAAGGTTGATTCACGTCCTGTGCAGGTGGGAGCAGGTCAGTTCGTGTAATCTCATCACGTTATTCAGAAAGGCATACAATCAACAACTTATGAATTGTCCACTTCTGGAATTTTCTACTTACTATTTTTAGACTGAAGTAGACCAGGAGTAACTGAAACACAGTGAAAGAGCAGGTAAGCAGCAGCTACTATATTGTTTTATTACCAGAAACCATGTGGAAACACAGTTATCAGTCAAGGCACTGCAAACTATTACATATGTTGTTCTACGTTCTCCCAATACTCAGATTCTACATATATTTGGCTTTTCTTTTCTTCTGCTCATCAAGCCCCCTTTCTGGTCTCAGGTGGACAGAGCCATTTCCAATCCATTGTCACAGTCTTCTTACTCTGCACCTGCATGGTCACTGATCCATGCATGATATGGTTTTGTAATGAGCTTGAATGAAATGGAAGACACTGAACCTTATGACGCCAGCAGCCTTTGCGTGTTTTAAAACCCCAGGATGTATTACTTATGTAACCTTTGAACTCAGAGCAAAAATTATACACTAGGTCCTTTCTGGAGAGTAAATATTAGAATATATGGACTATTTCCTGAAGCATTCTTAAGATCATAGACTTCCTTGAACTAGCAACTTGGAACATGCTCAAACCTTTTACTAATTCAAATAAAACTGTTTAATCCTGATCACTAAATACTCTTCTAGGTGCTTATTACTTTGTTCATATTTTGTTTGAAATTTTTATTCAGAACTCCAGTTCCTGTCCTTTCTTCATTTCTTTCTTAAAACTTTATTTTAGATGCAAAGGGTACAAGTACATGTTTGTGATATGGGCATATTGCATACCTGTAGGGATTGGACAGCCAGTGTCTCTATTCCACAAATAGTGAGCATTGTACTCAACAGATAGTTTTTAAACTCTTTCCCCCTCCCTACCTCCCTGCTTTTTGTGTCTCAGTGTCTATTATTTTTCATTTATGTCCATAAGTACCCTTTGTTTAGCTCCTACATGTAAGTGAAAACATACAGTGTGTGGTTCTCTGTTTTGGAGTTCATTCATTTGGAATAATGGCCTCCAGCTCTGTCCATGTTGTTACAAAGGACATGATTTTGTTCTTTTTTAAGACTGTGTGTAGTATTCCATGGTGCATATATACCACATTTTCTTTATTTGGTCAACCATTAATGGGTGCTTAGGTTGATTGTATGACTTTACTATTGTGAACAGTATTTCAATAAAAATATGAGTGCAGGTGACTTTTTAACATAATTTCATTTCTATCTTTTGCATTCAGCATTAGAACGGTGATGTATTTATTTCCAAGTGTAATTTAGAAAATGTAAGAAAACAAGTAGTCTAAATAGTACCACACTTTGGATAATAACATATTAAATTTGATTTTATTGCAATGCAAATTAAAAGAAAAACAGGAAAAGGAAAAGCGATCCCACTTGAATTTTATATCCAATCTGACTATTAGTACTTTTGCTGACATTTTTCTTCATAGACTACAGCAATGAGTAAGTCTCTCCAATCACCCTGCTGTTTTGACCAATGCCCCAGTGAGACCCTTACCATTGGCCATGCTGGAATGGGATTTGAAGGTTCTTTTTTGTAATAGCAACATCACCTGAAACTTTGAGGATGAGCCCTTTTATAGTCACCCCACATCCAGCCACTTTTAGGGAATCAGCTTCTTTCCCAACATTCATTCTTGCTTCCTTCCTTCCTAATGTTATTTGTATGCAGTCTACCTCCAGGACTACGTGGCAAGCACCTTCAGTGTTGGAATACTTCCAAATGCATCCTTGTGGTCTTCCTAGGTCCAAGCACAGGAATTTTGACACAATAAGCATGTCTTAATGTTGTATATATAAATAAATAAAACTTAAAAATAAACTATGTCATAATGTCCTTGGGCTAGGCTAATATGGAATCGCTACTAAATTTTGCTCAGTTAACATTTACTTTGCACTTCACATCAAGATGTTATAATTTTCTTAAGATCATAAACTTTTAACTGTGTATTTTCGATAATCTGAAATTAAAATTATTCGTGTAAATATTTATCTATTTAAAAATCATTCATAGAAATTTTTTTAAAGTGTACAATAAATTCTACTTTTCTTGCGTCTACAGATTTTTATTTTTTTACAAGACTTTTACAGAAAACAGTGCCACAGGCCTTGTGTCTTCCCTTACAGATTAATAGATCCATTAAAGGAGAATTGTCAGTGGACGCTATCTCTATTCAGTGATAACACTAGCTTTTAGATTTCGTCCAGACTTTTATGTATAATCTCTTCTGGACATGTTTAATAACATCAGAAAAACCACACCTTGCATTTAAACGGGAAAAACATGTAAGAAATGAAAAAGCAGAGGATGCTCAGGAAAAGAAGATATATGCTATTAATAAATGATTTATGCTCATGTACAGGTTTCACAAAATTCATGTGGTATCATCCCAGTAGTACGGCCATGTTAAGACACTACAATGGAAGTGGTTCATAATTTCCTTGTTTCTAATGAATCACAATGATGTATGATGCTTATTCCTGGGAGCCTTTACAGTATTTTGTGTTGCTTTATGGGATTGGGTATAAATAACATAATATCCAGGTTGTGTACATTTCCTTTTTTAACAGTCACACTGCCTCTTTCCCTATAACTAATCTTATGCTGAGAGGAAAGAGGTAAAAATTTCCAAAAAAAACTCATCTATTCTGTAAAAAGCAGCTATAGGAGAACAAGCATAAGGTATAAAGTCTTCTCATAGTTATAATACAATTTTAAATTGAGAACATATTTAAATATCTACCAGTCAGTTATTAAGTGCTACCAAAAGTTCCAGGTACTTCTCTGACTTCAGAAGCTAACATTTCCTGAAAAAGTGAAAGAATGAGTTTTAAGCTCCTCCCTGGAGATCAAATGATAAACACAAGCTCCAGGAACTCCATGGATAGTTCTTATGGAGTCTAGTGATCTTTAACCTGAAAAGATATTCTAATTGCCTGAATCCATATGATGTTGTACTAGGTCAGGGATTGGTAAATCATGACATGAGGGCCAAATCTGGCCCACCACCTGTCTTTGTAAAGGTTTTTTGGATCACACCCATGCCTATTTATGTGCATATTGTCTGTGGCGGCTTTTGTGCTACAAAAGAAAAACTGAGTAGTGATAGATGCCATATGGATTGCAAAGCCTGAAATATTTACTGTCTGGTCCCTTATAGAAAAAAAATTGTCAACCTCTGTATTAGGTGAAACGATACTTTATAGACAACTACTTTATCTGTTTAAAATTGGTTTTCCTTGCTACACCCCAAAGAATCCTTATAACACTTCACTGTGTTTTATAAGTGAAGACGTTGAGTCCCAGAGAGGTTAAGTAGCCTGACCAAAATTAGACAGCCACCAAGAGACAAAGGCTAGTCTTCAGGCCTCAGGAAAGCTAGTCTTCAGACCTGTGTGACAGTCTAGGGTCTTCTTTAATTTGATAATACCCTTCGTGCAACTCCAGATCTTGAAATATAACAAAAAGGAAAATAGGTTTCTTGTCTGCTCTAAGAGACAAAAGCGTTTAGTAGTTCAAAGCCCTTCCAAGACTTAAGACCCCAAGAACTTCATTGGCACGTAGAAAATAAAGGGTAAATTTCTTCCATCTTATAAAGTTGGAAAGAGAGACTGTTAAGATGAGTCCCCTCCATTTGCCAAATGTGTCATTAGAGATGCTGACAAGAGTAAAACATTCTTTTCCTACTTTATCCTCCAGGTTTCTGTTTGTGATACAATAGCAATGGACTCAAAGTGCATTTTTGAAGACTAGGAAAAACATATATGAATCTTTGTTTCTTCAGTATCCAACAGTGTGTGGTATGCAGTAGGTACTCAGTTTTTGCTGAATAACAGGCATGATCTACAGACATTTGATAAAAATTTCATTTCTCATAAGCAACCTTGGACTTGGAAGTTTTTAAATGCTTTTTTTTCATAGATCCAAATCCTACAATTTGAATTCCTCACATAAAAACATAGCTTGAAAAATATTCTTTTAAAAAATAGTAAAAATAGATATAAACTTTAGTCAACAAAACCAGTGACATGCAAAGCCTTAATGGGAGCCTGAGGCAAAAGGAAAAATTAGTAGTATCGATCCCATCTCTAAAGTAGTATCATCAATAATACTGACAATATTACTGTCAGATAAGTAATATTGATTTTGATATTTTGTCCATCATGGATTTTTTTGTACCAATGGCGATTTTTTAAAAAATTGCATAAAATATTATTTATTTTTATTACCAAGCTTTTTTAGCACCCCTTTAAATTTTGCTTGAAAATTTCAGACACTGCTTCAGTGTCCTCACCCTAGTGCCAGACCTGCATGAACCCAAATATTTAAGATATCTTTCACCAAAGAAATGCAAAATAAAGTTTCAAAAAATGTATTCTGGTATTCATCTTTCTTTCATGGCCTTGTTTATAACTGTACAATAGAATGAAGTTGTGTGGAAAAATGTGTTTTTCATATGCTAGTACTTAATAAATGCAGGTGTAAGAGGCCGGAGTAACCTGCATTGCAGGTGATAATTGCTGGTGGAGGTTTCACAGTGGGCAAAGGTTATTTGGGAAAAAGTGTCAAGCTGAAGGGATTTGCTGTCCTTTTCTTTTCTTCTCCATTTCTGGATTGATGTGAACCAATCCTGGTCCGTGTATCTCTTCTGGTTCTCCCCATACAGTGGTCTATCTCAGAGTTTCTGCACAAAGGATTTCAGAGATTATTAGGAAGAAGCAAGACTTTCCAGTAAAAATCTAAAACCACATGCACTAGTTATTTTTTTAGTAACAAAACTAACACTTATCTGCATTTATCTACTTCCTACACCTTATTCCTAACTAGTTTTAAATATGATATGGGAAGAAAGTGCTGCTCTTTATGAACTTCAAATCTAATCAAAATGATTTTTTTCGTTTTGTAGACTTATTCTAACTCTAACAGCAAACTTTAAATTTCTCTCTGGTCTCCCCAGATCTTACCCATAATTTTGATGCCCTTAACATAAAGGAAGACTTTTATTATAAATTATAGTATCAATGAAACAGAATACTTTAAAAACGAAAAACATAACTTGATAATTTAAAATCTTATTTTGATTTTGCATATTGACTTGATCAAATGTATATGTCTATTCATAGTTGTTGTCTGATAGTATGCAGCAAATGTATTCTAATTTTCCATTCCACATTATATCAAGTCCATTTTTCTGACTTTTTACATTATCATCCTAATTAAATAGTAATCATTAGATTGTACTATAATTTACCAAATCATGTCCTATTTTAAACATTTAGATTTTTAAAAATTACTTGTTCTAATAGAAGACAAAGTATACATATATTAATATGTATACATATACAAGTATAATATGTTTCTGTTTACTTTGTAAATAAATAACTAGGAGTAAGGTTACTATATCAAAGGTATGACTGTATTTATTGTTGTAACTACATATTCAAGCATTTAAAAAACATTTTTTTTTAGTTGAATTCTTACTCTGTGGCCCAGGCTAGAGTGCAGTGGCACACTCACGGCCACCCCAGCTTCGACCTGCTGGGTTCTGGAGATCCTTCTGCCTCAACCTTCTGAGTAGCCAGAACTACAGGAGCGTGCCACCACGCCTGTAGAGACAAAGTCTTGCCAAGTTGCCTGGGATGGTCTTGAACCTGTGAGCTCAGGCAATCCACTTGCCTCAGCTTTCCAAAGTGCTAGGATTACAGGCCGAGCCACTGAGCCCACCCTAAAAATATTTTTTTTAATAAAAATCACACTTCTAAAATGGCATTATGATAGTAATTTATATTTGAGCTTTCTTTTCTAAATTTCAAAATAATGTATGTGTTTTGGTCTAATCGTACTGATTGACACCAAGCAAACTCCAATATTATAAACAAGAAAACTGAAGTATAAATAAATGTGAGGATTTACTTTGTTTATATGTTAGGAAATATATGAAATTTTTTAGAAAATCAGTAATTAACATATATATATCTCTCTCTCACATCTGTATATACAGGTGTAGTCAATTTTTTTTCTAAAAATTTAAAAAATGTTTTTATCTGGCTGTTCTGATGCTATAGAAATAATAGCTTTTTTCCAATTAAAATGAGAATTATAAAAGAGGGACATATAGTAAATGATGCTCACATAACTTAAAACAACCTAAATTTGGAAAAAAATTTACTGCTACTAAAACACAAACTTGAGGCACAATAACATTTTAAAGAGTTTATTTGAGCAAACAGGAATTCATAAATTGGGCCACTCCAAACCAAAGGTGGTTTAGGGGTTCACCAAGAAGACATAGGAAGAAGGCTTTTTTATAGGATGAACACAGAATTGAAGCAAAGAAAATATTTGATTGGTTACAGCTACACAGTTGTTTAATTGGGTCTATTCTGCTGGATGGTCTTAGCAATATACCCATAAGTTAGTTAGTGACTTCTGGTTGGTTAGCCTTAAGTTTCTTATTTATTTAATCTAGGAAATTACTAATAATAGCTTGTTACGTTTCACTCACGTTTGCAAATCAAGCAAGGCTAAGGCCACTTATGAGGCCTAATTGGTTTTGTCTGCTCAGGGATTCTTCAGACTTTGTCTCATTTAAATTTACTTTAACATTGCTAGCATTGAGATCAACAAAAAAATTATGATTTGTATTTCATTATTTTAGGAAGACTAGGGCTCCAAAGTGGAACATAAAAAGTGTGGAATGCTATTATCTAATAGCTACTAAAATTATCTTGGAATTCCATTTCATACTTATTGCATTTTGCTAAGCTAGAATTCTTTTGTTTAAAAATCCATGAATTGAGTTTAACCATTAACACGTAATTCTAGTTTTATTTTGGTCTAGTTACAGACTCATATAACAAATTATTTGCTTGAAGTCACTGCGAGTTACTTATAAGTGATCAGGACTTTCTGTTCAGGGGTGTTGTTTGAAATTTATTCTTGAGGATTTCTAGTATCAAAATACATGAAAATATTCAGAGTTCATTTGGCACCATTTTGGACTCATCTATAAAAACCAATTTTAATGTGAAGATCAGTTAAGTAATTACCTTTGTAATTAAATCTCCATATCTATTTTTTCATTAGTATATTCTTGTTCATAAAAATTGAATTTGGGCTATTTTGTCCCAAGTCTCAGTTCTTATGGTATAGATTGAAACTCCAAAATTAAAAGTAGGTAAAATAAGTCAATCCCCATTGCCACTCAGGCTGTTTGTGGTAGTTCTTAAATTTGAATAGATGTTTTCATAGTCACAATATACTTTACTTTAAAATCACCAAAATAATTTGAAAATACATAGAAGCAGAAAGAATTACAAATACAATTCCAAGTACCATTAGCTTTTAAAAAGCTGTATATAAAAATTTGAATAGCAGATAGCTTATTTAATGAGTGCTTTAATTAAAAATGGGTATATTATTTTCAGAAGCATTTCTGCTTTTTTCTTCTAAAGAGAAGGTTTTTATTTATATAAAATACTATTTGGTTTATAAAAATTCCATTGACAAGTTTGGGGAATATATTATTTGTCTTCTACATGAGTTTGCATCTGGTCAGAAAATATTGATTTTTCAAATGGAGAAATATAACAAGGAATTGTACACAAAAGTGTTAGAATGGCTGGAGGAACAAAAACAAGAAGGTGAAGTATCCCAGATATCAGTAACTCTACAAAGATGCTCCTACCACTAGGACAGAGGAAGAAAAATCACCCAGATCCCATGATCACTGTGTAACTGAAGCTGTTGTAACTGCTGCCATTGGAATCAGCCAGAGGAAATCAGAACCTCACAACACAACTAACACTGCAAAATCCCACAACCTGTCCCAAAAGCACTTTGCTGGAGGCCACTGCCTCCACACTTCTACAGAAGGGACACGAGCAGAAACCTGAAATCCATGCTCCTATGATGTTATTTCTGCCACTGCCAGAGGTACACCCTAAAAGAGTAAAGCAAAAGAAAACAAAAAGTTTATAACTGTTCACCACTTCCCGTTGTCAGAAGCAGGCTGAGAAATGTAGTTTCCAGGCTTCTAGGCCCCTGTGGCACTGAAAGGAACACAAGATGATGGGAGCGGAGCAAGACAAAACAAAACAAGGGATGTCCTTACGTTATGGAACACACATCTTGTCAATATTTTATTTCTTCTTCAACACTTGAAAGATATAAAAGTTCAAATAATAATTATACTTATTAACAAGTACTTATTTAATTCTTGTGCTGTGAACAAGATTTAACAGAAATACTTTACTTGCATGCACACAAATTAAATGGAATTAGAATGCAGGACAAAATTCCTGTTACTTTAGAAAGACAAGCTGATTTTTCAATCATCTGAGAATAAAGACTCCATCTGCGTTGGTCTCTCAGTCCATTCTCATTCCAGAGAAGCTACTGCAATTGCAGGCTCTATTTTGACCAGTTACAATAGCTTGTGATGTTAAGTTACAGTCCACAGGTCCCTGGCATATTTTTCCATATGACTGCCCTCACTTCAAACACCAGCCACAAACAGGGATTCCCAGGACTGCTCTTGCTTCTGACCAATGGACTACAAATTTGGTGGTTCCCACGACCCTTTCAGTTTGTGATAATTTTCTAGAACAAGTCATAGAACTCTGGGAATTACTAGCGACAGTTTTACTAAGGCAATAAGATACAAACCAGGACCAGTCGGAAGAGACACATGAGATGAGGTCTGAGAGGATTCACAACATGACACCTCCCCATGAGTCAGAACGTGTCCCCTTTCACAATGCAAAGTATTGCCTGCCAACCAGGAGGTTCACCCAAGTTTTGGTGTCCAGAGTTTTATTGGTGTTTTACTACAAGGGCATGCTTGGTTGAATCACTGGCCATGTGATTGAATTCAAAGTCCAGTTCCCCTTTTCCCCTTGAAGGTCAGGTTGACATTCTGTGGCTTAGAGTCTCACTAATCACATGGTTGGTCTCTTTAGTGTAGTCCATTCCAAGGCATCCCATTATTACAAGCTATGTCGCTTCATTAGTGTAAACCATCCATGAGTAACAAAGACCCTCCTGTAACCCCAGATATTCCAGAGATTTAGAGACCACCTCTTAGAAACTGAAGACAAAGGTCAGTCAAATTATTTTCACGTAGAATCAATGTTTAAAACAATTCTTAAGATGACAGACTCCTAGAGTCTTCTTCTAGTCAATAAATGAGATCTGAAATTGCTATTGTGGCTGTAAACCTGGCACATAAGGCCACTTAATGTCCTCTTGTGGGGTTACTGGAAGATGCCTCTGCACTTTTGTGCAGCTACTCCAACATGGACACACTCCATGTGCACTCAAGAACAAGCTGCCTTATCTGACTCCTGATAATTAAGCTTCCCATGGTCTCGCCCTTGCTCATCTACTTAAATCACTCTCAGACAATGACTGCAGCTTGGAATTGGATCGAGTAGCTTATTCCACTTTGGATAACGTAATTTTGGTCTGTGGACTCTTTGATCTTCCTGTCAGGACATCTAGGATCATTGAGGATCCAAGACAATATGTGCATAGACCAAGACAGATAAAGAATCGGATTTCAGAAACAAGTTTTCATTAACATAAGCTTGCCAGGTGTTTTTGAGAAAAGGAATTAACACAAATGATTCCCAAATGATATTGAAAATAAACTTTTAAAATAAATTAGAAAGTGGAGTCAGATCTGATGATTTTTTCTGGTTATTTCATTAATTTCTACAAAAATTATTAAACATTATAACATACATAACCTGAATATTTACATAAGAATAAATAAGTGATTTATTTGCTTTAGTAATATTTTCAACTATATAATGGGGAAGATTATACGATTGTTAAACTAGTTTAATGTTTTCTACTATTGGCATTTTATATTATATGTTATATTTTAGAAAATATAATAAGAATGCTGAAAGTGGAGTCGAAAAAGCTGCTGAGTATCACTTTTCATAATCTTTAGTAGAGTGATGATAACTTGAATTGTTACAGTGAGACTTCAACAAAGGGCCTGTGGTGGGATGAATTATTGCTCACAATGGTTAATTCCCTTTAATAACAATATACTTTTGCACTTTGCCATGACCCTGGGGTAGACAAAGAGTACTTTTCTAACCCTCAGCTGTGTAATTTGTGTTCATCCAAAAGATGTCAGTAGATGTGACAAGTAGAGAACTCTGTTGTGCTTTGTATTTGTGTATGTTTCATGCACTTCAGCAATGACCATGAGAAGCTCTTCCCATGAATGATTATTAGCACTTGAGCCAGAACTCCAGGATTGTGGAGCATGGACCAGACCTGAGCCTCAGTGGCTGCAGAGACTGGAGCATATTCAGTCCTGGTCCACAGAGGAGCCAAGGCCAGTTCTGTCCGGCCCCATCAGCTCAGCCCTCGATGACTTAGTAACTACACAAAAGATAATAAATACGCGGTATTTTAAACTATCAGATTGTGGGGTGATCTGCTAAGTAATATTATTGTGTCAATATTGACTAATGCAAAAACTGATACCTAGAAGTATAGTGCTGTCATAAGCAATACTTAAAATATGTGGCAATGGCTTTGGCACTGAGTGGCACAGAGCAAAGAAACTTTTAGAACAGTTTGGAAAAATGTTATGTCATGGCAAAACATGTAGTAAAACTGTCCCTTGTGGGAACCCCCAAAAAGAAAATAAATACCTATTGAAATGTTGGCCCTGAAGGAGGAGTTTTTGAAGAGAAAGCTGAAAATGTGCTCATAGTTATTAACTGCCTTTGATATGGTCCTACAATATTGAGATGGGTTCACAAAATAACTTTCTGGTAAACAGGAATAAATGATTTTTGTTTTAAGTCCCTGGGTTTTGGGGTGGTTTGTTATATCACATTATTGTGGCAACAGTTGGCAAACATAAGACTTAAAATCTACATTACTTTTAATTAAACTGCCTTATTATATTTCTTTCTTGTATAAATATTGGTAAATCTCCATGATGGGTGTTATGAGGAACACAAAGGGGAACAATTTAATTGATAGAATTACTGGTATTTGCAGGTAATTACATTCTGTTTTCAGATAAAGTAATTTTAAAATATTATATTTAAGAAAAGGATGGTTAATAATTTTGAAATATTAATATTTTATGAATATGAACTACTTTGTATTATAAACATATTTTTAATATAGATTCTGGCATCTTAACTACAAGACATATTTAAAATATTGAAGGATTGATGAAAACTCTGAATAATTCAACAATTAAATTATGTTATACTTACTAGTTTTCCCTGTCAGTGAGAGAAAAATAAATAATCTTTTATTTATTTTAATTGCTGGTAAATGCATCACTGACCAAATTAAGACATCCCAGAGTTGAAATGAACCAATATGGCCAGTATGATTAATTTGGTTTAAATCACTACTGAAATCTTAATTCTAGGAATAGTCCTTGTAAATTCTAGCATGGCACAAGCCAACAAGGTTGCAATGCCAGTGTTATGTTTACGCCTGTGTCCTGGCTCAGCACATTATCCCAAATGAAGACCAACCAAAGGCAGTCCAAACAAGAAACGGGCTGCCAGAGTAGATTTGTAGCATTATAGTAACTTGTACATGTTTATTCACCTCGGTTGTCTGGTTGAGAAAAACTATATATATAAAGGGCAAATACCTCATACACAGTGGTACCGTACAATTACAATAAAATAAGCATATGGACATGATTATTAGGTGGGCAAGAAGTTCACCTTTTAACTAAAACAGCAGCAGAGGTCATGCCCTGTGTTTACATAGGTGCATTTTGTGCACTGCCTCAGTTCTTTCTTTGGTACTCCTTCCTCCAGAAAGAAAAATAAAAGTGCAAATGCAAACCAACTAGAACAGGCATGAGAAGCCCTTACTGGTACTAGGAATCCATGCAATAAAGTTCACATTTCACTCGTGTCAAATATTTCAATTTTAATGTAAATATTTTTAAATGTTCACTTTGTCTATTCAGACATATCCAAAAGGATCATCCAGGAAAGATTATTTCTTGTCCCTCAGTGAGCTTTCTAGCTTCAGTCACAAACCATAGATTTATTTTTGTCTTTTGTAACTATGGAAAAATAGTCTGTTTCCATTGCTTTACTTGCGTTTTTCCTCTCTATGGCAAACCCAACCTTTGGCTGTCCTTTCTTTAAAAGTATAAACTTTCCCAGTATTAAAAAACTTGTTGATTTTTTTTCAGAAGAGGTTTGTTGCTTTTACTTCATTTTTGCTTTGCTTGTTGAAAAATGGGGTATAGAGAAGTATCTTATTTTTAAAGAATTATTTTAATTTGCTGAGTCATGGCTGAGCTAACGTGCTGTTAAAGTGCAGGATGAGAAGTCATGAGGCAACTACATCATGTCTACATCAAGGACAAACTAGGCATTGGGAAGAGCAAGCCGAATGAACTCCTAGAGGATAATGTGATCCTACAGGATTCTGTTCGTGTGATTAAAAAAAAAACAAAACAAAAAACAACCCTTGTTAATGCTTTCCAGATCAATCACAATATTAAAGCCAAGGTTATTTGCATACATCAAATGCAATCACACCCACTGGCATCAGGGCTATGAATTCTGGGCTTCACTTGCCCTGGGAGTTCAAAGGCTGAAGCAATAACCATTAGCATATTTCCTACAAACAGGGCAGTGGAATGATTGAATATTTAACCAGTGCCAAACATCACAGCGTACCTCCTCTACTTGAGAATTGAACCTGTCATCTCCTAAATTGTTTGCATTTTCAAGCAGTTAGCGCAGTTTACCATCTGAAAACTATCACATCACCCCATTTCTATAGCAAATTGGTTCATAAATGTTAAGTTAAAGGATAGTGTTATACTTCCAGCCATAATTGGCAGACAGAGATAATGTGTTCCATGTATATTTTATCACTGACTTAACAGGGAATAGCAAAGGGAAGAGTAAGAACCACTGTTCACGTTTTTGGATTGATGGCTTTTTTTTTAAGTAGGCAAATCAAAACTTCCATATATTTATTGCAAGTCTGATGTCATCTCCTCAGGAAGAGCTAGTCAGATTCCTGTGGTAATTCACATCTACAAGCCACTATTTCCATCAGCTGTTAATGCTGCTACTACAATTAGGGCCAGGAACAACACGGTTTAAGCAACTCAAGTGGGTTTGGAAATAACATTTGTTCTCACTCCTTTTATTAGATTATGGGTTTTTGTAAGTACAACATGTTAAAGGAGCTCATCATGGAATTTCTTTTTTTTTTTTTTTTTTGAGTTGGAGTCTCACTCTGTCGCCCAGACTGGAGCCTGCTGGGCTCCAGCGCTCCTTCTGCCTCAGCCTTCCGAGTAGCCAGAATTACAGGAGCGCACTACCACGCCCGGCTGATTTTTTTTTTTTTTTTTTGATTTATTGTAGAGATGAGGTCGCGCTGCCCAGGCGGGTCTCGAACCCGCGGGCTCAGGCAATCCACTCACCTCAGCCTCCCAACGGTACGGGATTACAGTCTGAGACACCGAGCCCGGCGGAATTTATTTCTACATAGTAGCTGAGTTAAAGGGCTATGGTGCCTGTTTGAGATTTCTCAGTTTCACTTCATGGGTTGGAATGCCCTGCCCCAGTTTGGCTCAGAGATATTTCCTCTAGACTGGGGTTGTAAAGAAAGCCATTTAAAATGCATAAACACAGCGCCTGAGCCACATCATATACCCACCACCCAGCAGGACATTCTCAGTAAAGCACTGTCTCACTTCCTAATTGCTCAGCAGAAGTTCTCACTCCCTTCCCAACTATTAATATTCATGTTAACATATATCCGCTGTCTCCAGGCAAAATGAAATGCAACATAATAGAACATCATAGGGAACTTGAAATCTAAGACCAAACTTCCCCCAGAACAAATCTTTACAAAATGAAGAATCAGGGATTTTTATTTTACCTTAATTTTTGATACAATTTTTAAAAAAGGTCAGAACTGAATGTCAGGAAATCTGAGTTTTAGCCTTCACCACTAAATAATGAGATAATTTAACCAATATTTATTTGTGTTTACTGAGTGTTTGCCATGGTGGCAGGTGTCAGAATAAAGACAATTCATAGTCCTTGCTCTTAAAAGTACACAGTCTAGTGGTGAGAACTAGTCGAATATTTCACTTTGGCAAGTAAGAACTTTACTAGTCTGCATTCTTTATCAGTAAGGCAGACGAGTTGGTATTTTTAGCCATGACTTCATGATTTTATATTAAAAAAAGACCTCACAAGTCGCATGTTTTACAAATGTACCATGTGTCTAGCACTGTGCATTTAGCTTTATAAGCATGTTCTTCCTTAATCCCTACAAGAACACCCTGAGGTTCAACATTAACGTAGAGGTACTATGTCACCAGCTCAAGACCCACATGGCTGGCAAGATCCAGAATGGGAATCCCAGTCTGCCTTCAAAGTCATGCTTTTACACCTGATGCAAACCACTTCAAAATAATGGTCATGCTGGCTGTCAAGCAGGAATATGATTTAGATGGAATTCTGGCCTCTACCGTAAAAAGTCTTCACTCATTTTCAGGGTGGAACCCACGTGCTGAGACAAATCATTTCTATATCACATTTGTTTAGAGATTAAGTACCACTTTGAACTACTATGTACCATAATTTATGTTTTTCTTATAAAATAATATCATGAGAAAAACATGAGCTGGAATGTAGCATGTCCATGTACATTTGCTGCTGGCAGGCTAAGGGAAAAGCTGGTGAGCAGTCCACAGAGGCAACAGCATGGTGTCTTGGACAGGGCCCTGCCTGGTACTCAACTCTTGCCAATGACTGTGTGGCATTGGGGAGTCAGTACTTCCTTCTGAGAAGTGAGGTGATGGATTTGGTCCAGTGTTTAGTTTTCATAATTGTTTCTGAAATTATTCAGTTTCATTTTACTGATGTTATGACTTTAGAAGTGAAAAACCCAGTATCTACTAAGTACATATATTGATCAGCCTTTGTTTCCTGTTGGAAATACTTTCATTTCTCTAGCCCTTGCCCTAAATACAAACGCACCCTTTCCCTCACCCCATTGGGTCCCTCACCGCTTGCATAATCACTGATAATTTTTCACCTCTCAATTTAGAAATCCCCTTATTGGGGAAAGCTTTCACTGACTCCCAGAGTCTTAGTTAAGTGTCCTCTTACTAATATCTATAAAAGTATTCTGCATATCCTCTGTTGTTTAGTTGTATTAGATTAGATAATACACATACAGTGCTTGGAACTATGCACATAAAAGTACTCAACAGCCATCAACTAACATCACCACCACTCTCCTCATCACAATTGTAAAGCTTATCACAACATTTTATATTAGTCTCTTTGAATATCTGTTTCACCTACTAGGCGTTACCTTTGGGAGGGCAGGGAACCATAAAATTCTAACTTATTGTTATATTATCAGCAACTTAGCACAGTGACTGACAAGAATAAACGGATATTTTTAAATCGGTTAATGTTAAACAATACATAGAAATTTACATAAAGATACTTGCATTTATGCAACAAAGCAAGTCAAGCCTTTAAGCACTTCCATTCTGTTGGGATAGACGGATACATGCAATTTAGAATAATTTGACGTTATGAGGGCTGTGATAAAATTATGAACGAAGTTTTATGGTGATATAGAAAAAGAAGTAATTAATCTTGCCAGAGGGATTGAAATATGCAGCTCTTGAGTCATTGAAGAACAGAGGTAGGGAAGTGGGGAGAGAATTTAACAACCACTCTCTTTGCACTTTAAAAAAATATGATACTACATTAAAAGCATGAAATGCTTCACAAATTTGCTGTGTGACAAGAGCAAGCGGTTTGCCTGTCTGTGCCTTGGTTACTTTGTACAATAGCATTAATAATATTATATTCATAACATAACGATATAATACAAAGTATTATGCAATCATAATTATATGACTATAAGTCTGATAATTCTAGTTACATGCAGTGGAACTTAAAGTATGTGAATATATATACACACACATATATATTTATACACACACACATATATATATATGAATATATATATATATATTTATATATATAGTGTCTAGCTTATAAATCGAAAATTCTGGTTTAATGTTGCTATTATGTTGCTTTCAAATCTTGTAATTTATTCCATGATGTTGTAAGTTGCCAGAAGGTAGCTGGTACAGTGTTACAGAAAAGATTTAAAATGTTAAAAAAAGATATATGTAATGTGAATATATGATATATTATATATATCATGTAATATAATAATATGGATGATATCAATTAATTAAAAATGTTTTGTGAATAAGAACAGACAACTAAATGCAAGATGAAATAGATGTTCTTTGATTTGTGATGGTTTAAATGCAGATGTATTTAAAAGTAAGAAATTAAACTCTGGAGGTCCTTTGCAAGGTTATAATTTCATGATACAAAAGAAAATGTTCCCCATTCTGAGATGAATGCATATACATTTTCTATTAAGATATACATAGAGAAAGAGTGTTATGTAGACATATACTGTAATTCAGATTTGCCTACTTACAGATGGTAACATTCTGTGCTATAATAATGCTCTCAAAACCATTTGCAAATTTGTCCAGCAACAACTCTGCTTTTAATGATGAAGTTTCCACAGTGGCAGATGGCAGAGTGAGCAGTGAAGGATGCTGCCGACCCACCAGGGTTATGTCTGTCACTAAAGCGATCTGGCTCCAAAAGCCAAAGTCTGTTGAGGTCATCCTGGCTATTGCTCCGTTGGAATGGCTTTATTGATCACATTTGTGGTTATTCTATAAATGATGACCTTATAGAAGGGGTCTTTGCAGTTTCATCCTGCTGTGCGAAAGGGATACAGAGAAGCATACAGTGTCTGCAGTCTATTAACGTATCATAACATAGTATAGAAGCAAAAAGACAATTTCTGAAACTTAAAAACAAATTACTGATTTTGCTGCTCTCTTCTTTGTGTCTTAAGGGTTGACTAACCTATAGAAACAACAGCAATAATACATTTAATATTCATGTCACATTTAGGAAAAGAAAATGAAACCAGAACAAGAAAAGAAAATATATTATTTAATCAACAAAAAAGTCAGGCAAGGATTACTGTTCTAATGAGAGCATATGAATTGAGATCAAATTATTCTCTAAGCACCCACAATTGGCAGACAGTATGGATAAAAGACAATAAACAAATAAACACTAGTGCCCCAGTAAACCACTGGTATACTTTGAAGGAAATCATACTCTTCAAGAGAAGTTTAAATTGCAATATTGCTTATGAAGTATATTGTATTAAAATTTTCAAGTTCCATTTATATTGTGATAATGTCAGATTGATTTAACATATAGCAAGTATATTTTTCAAAATTGAATTTACTATCAAATACTCCTTAGGCATTGGAAAGAACAGAATGTGCCTATATCCCTCTTTATTTATAAATTGTTCCACTTTAGAAGAAAAAATAATGCAAAAATATTATCTTGTGTCACTAAAATAAGAAACATAGCTCCTGTGAATAAAGTTGTTCATTAATAGTAATGACAATAATAGTAATAACATAATTACTTGCTTTGTGTCAAAAACTTCTAAGTGCTTTATATGCATTTTTTTCCATTTTTATGATAACCATGAGACTTACTTACAGATTCCATGAGGGCCAAGACATGCTGATCCAGTGACAATTTTTCAGGAGTTTTCAAAGCTATTTGTCAAACATGGCCAGTACTAACATTTAAACTATATAAATTTGAAGTTAAATACATTCCTTAAGATAATGATAATAAATGCTCAAAACTGATCACATCCTGATGACTTTATTATATTTAATTATTATCTATGTTCTTGAGAGTTTTTTACTTCTTCTATATCTGAATGAAGTACTATCCTATGGAGCACTAGTATGCATTTCTTCTCAATTCCACATTTTAGTGATGTTTTGTACATAGCTTGAAATCAATCAGCCACTGTGGGAGTAGTTACACCATGAGAATAGGCAAGTGTTGCAAATCAAGGCTCTCCAGCCCCAGTAGCCAGTCGCTAAGCATTTATTGGTGCACACTATGTGAGATTTGTCTTTCTGACTTCAAAACACACTGTCAAGTTACTATTTTCTTTTGCATATTTTAAAGCATGAGTTTTTATTCTAGTCTCCATTGGCTTTGGGAAAGGAGCTATCAGCATGTATACAAGTTTTCCCTGAACAGATAGTCTATAGCTTCTTTTAGATTATCTGACACTCTATGACTTAAAAGAAAAAACTTTTAAATTGATAGAAAGCAATTTTTACAACATCAATTCTGTCTCTTCTACAAGCACTCTTATGTGAAATAAAGAGATCAAGTAGCTTACATTGGACACGCTCTTGAATTTTTCCCTTCCTAATGTAGCCAGAAAATGTCTCTTATATACATATTTTTACCCAGTAAAACCTACCTCACTTACTCTTTCCTTGCTGTTTTATGTCAAATAAATAAGGATTCAAGATTTAGCAAATAAGACTCCCAGTCAAATTGAATTTCAGAAACATAATATTTGGCACATATTTATTCAAAACAGTATTTTTTTTTTACTGAAATTCAAATTTAATAAGGCATCCTGTATTTAATCTTAAAGACCTTCTTTCTTCATTCTGTCATCTTCCGTTTCTTCTCACTCAACAAAAGTCTACTGGATTGATGAACCATAGCTTGGCTTTTATATTAATTATGTGAATAAGATTTAGTGATATCTGAACTCAGTCCCAGGTTTATCACTTTGCAGCTTTAATGTTGAGTAGATTATGTAACTTTTCCAAGTCTCAGTGTTCTTGTTGGAAAAATAGGCCTCTTAAGGTGGCTAACAGGAGTAAATAAGATGATATATGTAAAGCAGTTAGTGTAGTACCTGTCAATTAGCAAGTCTGGAATACATGGTAGCCCTGGTGATGATGATGATCATATCATCACCATCTTTTTGTTGTCAGGGACTTGTAGCTCTCCAGATCACCGTGACCTCATCTCACCCTTATCTCTGCACACATGCATCCCCTTTCTGGCCTCATTCACCTTTTTTGAAAAGAATCATCAAAACTAATATAACCAGTCCCATATATCACCCCAGAAGAACCCCAAGACTCTGCCAGATTTTATTTCCTGGTTTTTATTTTGATGTGGCTAAAACATGCTCATTAATGCTGAGGGATCAGAGCCAGCCCAACCATATCTGCTAGCACTGGCCAGAGAGCTGGCTAGTGAGCAGGGTAATAATGACACTTTATTGAGTCTGAATTCTGCCAAAAACAATGCAAGCGCCTTTTACATATGTTCTTTCATTAAATTCTCATAATAGCTCTATAAGTATTCCTTTTTTTTTTTCCTGAGTCAGGGTCTTACTCTGTGCCCAGGCTGGAGTGCAGTGGCACAAGCATGACTCACTGCTGCTTCAGCTTCCAGGGCTCAGGCTATCCTTCTGACTCAGTCTTCAGATTATCTGGGATTATAGGCACATGTCACCTCGCCCAACTAGTTTTTCTAATTTTTGTAGAGACAAAGTCTCATTATGTTACATAAGCTGATCTCAAACTCCTGGGCTCAAGCAGTCCTCCCACATCAGCTTCCCAACGTGCTTGGATTACAGGTGTGAGTCACTGCATCTGGCCAAGTATGACTATTGACATTTTATAGGGTAAGAAAAAGGAGGATCTTGGAAGTAAAAGAAGTTAAAAGGGAAGAAATTAGACTATTGAAGGGAAATTCCCCACACACAGATAACTATAATAACTTGCACTGGCATAGGTCTTCTTGAGGCTTTTAATTTTCTCTAAGAATGTTCACATAAAATCTCACTTATCCTTACAATCATCTATAACTTAAGAAAAGTAAGGAATTTTTGTCCTATTACATAGGCAAGGAAACGGGGACGTTGGGAGCTAAATGCCTTGCCTAGAATTATGTCGTCATTGGGGTTATTTCTAGAACTGTTGCTCTAATTGGATACCCTCAGTTTTTCCTACTGTACCCCCAAAGGCAAATAACTTTCATCACATGTGAAAATCCTAATCAGTTGGCATGGGCTACTTGAAGTGCCATGATAATAAGAATTCTGAGAACTTTGCTATATCAGCTATGAAGAATGTTATGATAAGTTAGTAATGTCTGCCATGGGCATGAGAGGTGGGGCAGAAGTGATGACCTGAGGGTGGCTATGGAAGACAGACAAGTAGAAGAGAGTGTGAGATGCCCAAGGTAAACGGTAGATCATCAGACTTCAATGTCACCAAAGTTCTTTATTGAAAACCCAAAAGTGATCATGCTGTGTCATGTAATTGCCCATAAAAACAAAGGAATAAGTCATGTATTCCAAGTCACCTTTCCTCCACTACAGTTGATCTTACAAAACCAAAATTACCCCTGACCAACTTGGGCTTAAATATTCCTTTCATTCATGGGCCATACTGATAAAAATGGTTTTTCCAGAAGTGACCATTTTGGGGATGGGCTTACAAAAGAAGTGGGGACTCAGGTACCCTCCTTTCTTGAAGATGAAAAAACAGATGAATTCATGAAAGGGAGATCCGATAAATTTATCAACTTGTACAGATTATATACACACATGTTTTTAATGTTTGTCATTTAATAATAAATGTTTATATACAACACTGTAGCAAATCTTAGTGGGCTACATTAGGAAAGTTGGTCTTCCCATTCCTTAGCCCAATAAGATATGCAAAATTCATATGAGGAATTAATTAAAGTATTAATGCCATGATGTGGTGATTTATTTATTCAGTCATGTATTTACTTATAGTAGCAGTAACTGAATTCCATATTTAAGTATAATCTTTCATGGAGCCTCAATATGTAAAATAGGAAAATGTCAAGATTTTGGAACTCTGATCATTTTCAGACTCATCCCTGAACACTTTAGGTCACCAGAGCACATGTTGAAAACATGTAATTTTGCCTTTTGCAAAAGTTAATAGATGGAGTCAGGTATTAATTGCCGTGTCTATATTTATATATGAGAATAATACACATATGATGAGAAAAACCACAGGGTGGGAAATTGAAATCCTACTACATTATTGTAACATACTGTGTAAATGCAGCCAAGTTCTTTCATGTCTCAAATACTTCTTTTTCTTAATATGTTAATTAAAAAATTGGAATAGACATTTCACTGTTTTTTTTTTTAATCAAAAATTACCATGTCAAATGACACAAGCCCTCATACAGGTTGGGCCTCCATTTTAACTCTGATATTCTCAGACTCATTGTTATACAGGCATACCTTGGAGATATTGTGGGTTAGGTTCCAGACCATCTCAGTAAAGTGAAAGACAGAATAAAGCAAGTCAAACAAATTTTTGGTTTCCCAGTGCATATGAAAGCTCAGGGTGGTGTTTGCCGAAGGTTGGGGAGGCCGTGGCAATTTCCTCAGATTAAGACTACAATAAAGGTTGCTGCATCCATTGACTTTCCCTTTTACAAAAAATTTCTCTGTAGCATGCTTGTTTGGTAGCATTTTATCCACAGTAAAATTTCTTTCAAAACTAAAGTTCAACCTGCTCAAAACCTGCCATTGTGCTATCAACTAAGCTCATGTAACATTCTAAGTCCCTTGTTATCTTAGCAATACTCGCGGCGTCTTCACC
This sequence comes from Carlito syrichta, assembly GCF_000164805.1. Taxonomy (NCBI): domain Eukaryota; kingdom Metazoa; phylum Chordata; class Mammalia; order Primates; family Tarsiidae; genus Carlito; species Carlito syrichta. Next base: position 23,562 of record NW_007231411.1, on the reverse strand, counting down.
AGAAGCGGATTTCATCCCAAGAAATCATGTTATTTGTTCCTCCATAAGAAGTAGCTCCTGAGACTGCTGCAATTCATTCACATCTTTAGGTTCCATTTCTCTTGCTGTTTATGCCACATCTGTAGTCACTTTCTCCACTAAAGTCTTGATCTCCTCAACATCATCCACAAGGTTTGTTGAACTTCCTCCAATCTTTTGTTAATATTGATATTTAGACCTGCTCCTGGGAACCATGAATGTCTTCAATGGCATCTAGAATGATTAATCCTTTCCAGAAGGTTTTCAATTGACTTGTCTTTCTGACTTCAAGGCCATGAATGAAAGGAATATTTAACCCAAGCTGGTCAGGGTAATTTTGGTTTTGTAAGATAAACCGTAGCAGAGGAAAGATATATGCTGACTTGGAATACATGACTCATTCCCTTGTTCTTATAGGCAGATAAATAACACAGCATGATCATTTTGGGCTTTTAAATAAAGTAGTTTGGTCATGTTGAAGCCCGGTGATCCACTGTTTACCTTGGGCATCTCACACTCTCTTCTACTAACCTGTCTTCCATAGCCACCCTCAGGTCATCACTTCTGCCCCACCTCTCATGCCCATGGTAGACATTACTAACTTATCAGGACACCCTTCATAGCTGAATCTAGCAAAGGCCTCACCAGAGAAATCATAGTCTATGGCAGATATAGCCTTACAAAATATATTTCTTAATTCATAAGAATTAAAAGTCAAAATTACCTTTTGATTATGGGGTACAGAATGAATGTTGTGTTAGTAGGCTTGGAAACAACACTCCATCACCTTGCGTACTGCCTTGGGTGACCAGATGCATTGTCAATGAACAGTAATATTTTGAAATGAATCTTTTTTTCAAGAGTTAAGGCCTTGTTCTGTATGAGCCTTTGACTGAAGAACATTTAACTGGCTTAATGTTCTATTCAGACCAGTAAAATTCTCTCCATATCAGCAATAAGGCTGCTTCACTTGTGTGTCATTTGTGTGTTCACTGAAGTAGTATTTTTAATTTCTCTCAAAACATTTCCTTTGCATTTACAACTTTGCTATATGTTTAGTATAAAAGGCCTAGCTTTCTATAATCATAGGGTTATTAATTGGCCTAATATCAATGTTGTTCTGTTTCAGGGAATAGGAAGGCCCAATAAGAGGGAATGGGGGAAGTAGCAGTTCTTGGAGCAGTCAGAACAGACACAACATTTACTTATCAAATTTGCCATCTTATATGGACATGGTTCCTGGCATCCCAAAATGATTACAATTAGTAACATCAAAGATCACAGTTCACAGATCAGTGATTTGTGAATCTCAGATCACCCAAACAGATAAAATAGTAACAAAACATTTGAAATATTGTGGGAATTAACATGTGACGCAAAGGCACCAAGTGAGCACATGCTGCTGAAAGCTCACTGCAGGGCTTTCACGAAACTTCACTTTGTAAGATGTAATATCTGCAAAGCATGATGAAGTGAAACATGATAAAATGAGGCCTGCCTGTATATGAAGGGCATTATAATCACTAATATTATTTTGCCCTTAATATTCCTTCCAAGTTTTCTATTTGATGTACTTACATACAAACTTTTCCTCGGCTTCATAAAAAAAAAACAAAAAACAAAACCAAAAAACATTTTTATGGCATCTAGTTTAACTTCTCAGAATAATTTTCCATTACCTTATATTGTATGATTAATATATTTGCTGAAACATTTCAAGTCTCAGTTCAACTATTCAGTTTGATATATAGGCACTAAAGAGTATATTAGCACTCACACAAAGTATCTATGTTAGATACTTTTATATATACTCACAACTGCTCCTTGAAGTCATAGTTGTACATATAAAAGTGTCTAATAAAGACTGGCATGACATTGTTGTGTCAATAATTCTTCTTAATTGAATATTTATGAATACACAGGCGGATACTAAGTATATATATATAGTGTGTGTGTATATATATATATGCAAAATCTTATATATCTTTGTGCCTTCAGACACTGTATTCTCAGACACTCATAATATAATAGTATGGCATAGTGGTTAAAAGAATGTGATTTAATAAACCCATGACATTTAGAACCTGTGCACCCATAGATAAATTATTTGACCTTTATAAATTTCAGTTTTTCTCAGGTTTCAAATGAGGAGAATAAAATAATACCTACATTGTGAGGTTTAGAAGAGAAAAAACATATCAATTAATATTAGCTAATATTGTAATTAATAGAAAGTTAATATCAATATTGCCATTATTATAAAAAGAGGGTGAATTTTGGAAGGTTATCTAAGTAATTCTTCTTTAAAGGAAATCATTAAACTAATACGTATCCATAGGCTACTTGTGTATAATTTCAGATATCATGCTGAACTTTAAAAATATGATCTCATTAAAGACTCAGAATTTGTGTGCTAGCTGTGACATTCATTTTATAAGGAATGATGACAAAAAGTCATACAGCTGTTAATCAGTTACAATATTCAAATGCAAGTCTAAACTAACTATGGAATGTCAAGTTCTTCACTAAATACAGAATCTGATGCTAATTAAGTGACCAAATAATTCAATATTGGTAATGAGTGTATAGTCTGATTACTTGAAAAGGAGAAATGATCATCGTAATCATTCACTAAGGAAACTATGTGACTGTGAAGTCAAAAGAGAGAAAGTAAGAGGAAGCAATGGTAGGAAGATATACACACCACGATCACACCATAAGCAGAATATGATTATAAATTCTTCCAACCTTTTCGTGATAAACATGACTCCTCTTTCCAAACCCAACAAGTTAAAAATCTTTAGAAACTGCCTACTTACCCCCAAAAGAATTAGGAGCATCTAACATGTATAAGATAACTCTGAATTGTTTGGCAAGCCTCTGTCATTATGGCTGTTCTTTAGAGCTCTCAGTAGGTCTAGAACCTGCAACTAGAAAAGGAAAAACAATAAAAATATGGAATACTTATTTTTTGATACTGAGACTCTACCCAGAGAGGATTATCATCCTGACAATCCAGTATTATACAAATAATTTTATGGGAATTAAGGGATTGTATTTCAGAAGAGCAAATATCTCTATTCAGCCATACAAAAAGCAGTTCATCTTAAAAATAAAAAGTCTTCAAAGTAGACTATTGAAATTAAAACTTAAAATATTCAAATACATGTATACTTTAAGAATTGAGAATACATAAGATTCATATGTGACAATCATAACAACTTCTCTAAGTAGTTGGTGTTGACTTTTTTCATTCACTTAACACATGTTTATTGAGCATCAGCCATTTGCCAGACATAGTTATAAGTGCTGGGTTGCACTCATGAACAAAATAAGCCAAGTTTTTGTTGGAACATGAACTTTAGTGGGAAAAACAGAAAACCAATAAATCAGTAAAGGCATAACATAAGCATGGTACCAAGAGCCAGAAAGAAAAATAAAGTAGGTAAAAGGAGAAGTAGTAAATTCTGTAGAAGGAGGTGCTGATATTTTGTAATGTATGATTAGGGAAGGTCCCTCTGAGAAAGACCTTTAAACAGAAACTTGAATGAAGTGACAGAGTAAAGCATAGTGATATCAGGAGAAAGAGCAAGGGAACAGCATGTACAAAGGCCCTGAACCAGTCATGTGCTTGGTGTGTGCAAACCACAGCAAAAAGACAAAAATGATGGAAATATGTGGGACAAGAGAATTAGAATGTGTGCATTAATGGGCACTCATCTTTAAAATATGCAATTTTCTATTCATCTTCTTAGGAAACACAAGGTGAAAAGTATTTATCTGAATTGTGAAGATGTTTGTGCCTATTGAGCTTTGTCTTGTTCACTGTGTGCCATGAATTCTAAGCTAGTGGTGAAAGGCTGGCCAGCAATTACAGCTGTATTTTAGTTACAATGTTGCATCTTAAATATTTTTATAATTTTAGACAATAATCCTCAATACATTTTGTGAACAAAAATTTATGTTTTAATTATATGTGGCAGAAAAAGTATAATGCCATTGAGAAAAAGTTCATTTTAAGAAATTCTTGGTTCACTTAAATTGACATTTGAGGTAGCTCATCATCTATTTATATAGGCTAAGACACGTATTACAACTCTTCACTTCTTATTTCAGTCAATGACCAACTCTTTCTACAACTTATAAAACACTGAGTGAAGTATTATCTCAATTGACCCTCCATAACTGATATGTCATCTTCCTAATTCATGAGAGATGCTTTTGTTTCTATAAATCAAAAAAGTTTCATGAATGACAAATTCACAGATGTGTTAGTATTTCTTGCTTCGCTTGCCTCAGTGCATGATAATTCAAGTACTGAAGCCCTTCTAAAAGTATTATGCTTTGGGGATTTTTCTTACTGAGGATAAAGGATTCCAGAAAGAATGGAACTTTGCGAGATTCTCTATTGAATATTTGTTTTTCTCTGATGATTTTCTTATTATCAGAATCTCTCAGTACGAATTTTATTAATAAATAAATAATTATTTTAATTACAAAATTAGCATACTTTTAAAACATGCTACTGATTATGTTCCGGGAACAGTGGAAAACACTGAGCAGTCATGGGGTCAGCTTGTCACAATGCAAGTGTCTTTTTGACCATGAGGTGACTACTTGTCTGCTCAATTCTGACCACCTGCCTTATGAGAGGATGAAAGGCACCAGCAGAAGACAGATCAGATGGCAGAATTTGGGAAAAAGCCAGTTTGTAGAATGTGAGATTCTACTGAATATATTATCAAGAGGTCCCACACTGAACTTTTTTGAGCACATAGAGGGGACGGCGGTGGTAGTTAATTCCTGCAACTTGGTTTGAATTTAACCACTGGTTATTATTTCAGTGAGACTGTGTAAACTCCTTCTAAGTTTAGTGATCATTCCCAAGAAATTCCAAGGAAATTCAGGAATCAGAAATCCAGAATTTGATAAGAAAGTCTTCCCCCACAGATGTTAGGTTAAAATTACAAGGTACTCTATCCATTATTCCAGTCAACCTGACCCAACTCTGAGGGTCCCTAAGTACTAATTTTTATGTGGACTCATAAAATAAGAATGCTGCTTAAAGGCATATTTTTTTAGAGCCAACTTTTTAAGGACTAGAGGGAAATAACTTGCACATCAAAGTTTTTCTTAGATGGAACTATTAGGTTATTTCCGGAAAAGGTAAAGAACTTAGCTTTCAATTTGTTTTAAATGGGATTGAAGGAAAGGAGAGTTTTTTGACATTCATTAGGAATCTAAATGTACCAAAGAGGGCTGTAAAATACATTTTATTGACACTCATTTAGATTGGAAGCAGAGGAACATCTGTAACTACTCTGAAGGGGACTCTGGAAGAACTTTTTATGAGTAAGTTGGGATTGTTGCTTTTAATTATTTGCGTGTATGGATTATTCAGTAACGTGTGTGAAGAGCTTGTTTAGCTACCACCTCCAGGCCACATTCCTGAAATACATGGGAATATTTTTCATTCACTCTGCTTGTGCTCTATAATTTAAAGCACAATTTTGAAAGGAGCCCAAGCAAGTAAAAGTGCGATTTGTTTGCAGGATGACTTATTGCGGAATCCCTTTGTAGATCTTCTTGTCTGTGTGTACACCATTTTGCAAGACTGGCAATTGCAATGTTGTATTATTTTATACGTGTCCAAAGACATAATGACATTTTCCCCCTAAGAACTCAACATATGTAATTTGGTTTTAGAGTTCTTCTACAGGGGTTTCCAAAATTAAAGTAAATATAGCAAGACATTCTCTGTCTGCAAGATTATATCTTAAACCATTTAAACTAAAATTTTACTAGATTTTATTTTTGAGGAAGCCAACATCACGATTCCAACAATATAAGCTGCTACATTGCCCAGGGCTCACCCATCACTGCACACTTACTAGCACATCCTTCTACGTTTGGTAAGGAAACGTGGCCAGGCCACAGCTCACTGTTGCTTTGGTTCTTATTTGGTAGAGAACACTCTTAATGACTTTTTAACTGTATTTCAAGTGCCGATTTTTTTGTTTTCTCTCATTGGATTCATCTTAATGAGAATCATCCTAAAACTGCTGCTAAGTAGCAAAGCATCAGCACTTGTTAAAAAAAAGAAAAAGGGGGATAGATGGTTATTAGAATAAAAATATTCTTTTTCCAAAACACAAGATTTTTAAAATAACTTGGATATAACCATTATACAGGAACTGAAAATGTCTCCAGTCACCAGTCAAGGCATTGCTAAAATATCATCAATAATTAGTGAAAACAAAGTCAAGAATGCTCTTTGCATAGTTTTCTTTAAAAACCCTATGCAACTTGGGAATAACTTGACTTTCATGAAAATTCCCTTCTTATGTCTTTCTGTGTACTCTGTTTAGTCCTACAATCAAGAAAGATGAATTTTCAAAAGCACAAGTTCTGAATGGGTCACTTTGGCATGGCAGGTTTTACTATGGATGCCAACGTGATCCCCCAAAAGACAGTCTTGACTCCCCCAGAGGACAGCATATGACTGAATTTCAGTAGTTCAGCTTTTACATTAAAATATGGCCAGTGAGGAGTTCCAATCTGTCAGGGAAAAGTGGCCATGCGGCCAGAGTTATCATTTTACTTTGGGGGTCTTCTGCTTGCCAAGTGGTCAACCAGCTGTCCAAGCTTTTAAAATGAGGAAACTAAAAAATCTGAGAGGTAAATTGCACTGGAATGTTTAATAGTCATTAAACCTGGGGAATTTAAATACAATTAAGAGGTAGAAAATTGTGGTTGAAATTTAGTTTTAATAATTATTTCCATAAACTACATGTAAATAGGTAGGAAATCTAATCTTCACAGCTGTATTTGTTATATGGTACGAAGGGGCTGAATAAGAAGACTGATAGGCCTGATGTCAAAGTTTGCCACTGTTGCTTAGTGTTGTACAAACTCTCTTTGCACCTAGGTTTTATTATCTGTAAAATGGGAACAATAATACTTAACTTGAAAAAATGTGTTTGGTCTGCAGTAATATATCCAAAGCATAAGGCAGAAAGAAGATAAAAAGTTACAATCAACTATTTAAATGTACTTTAAAGGCATAGCAACTATAGGCTAACATTGAGAATAGATTGCTTTTACTTGTAAGCATGCACCAAAGAAGTTGTCATTTCAGCAAATGCATCAATATCAATGCAGAATATTGATAAGGAAGATTATCAAAATTATGCCTTTTCATCTGTATAAGGAGGTCAGAAATTAAACCTTAGGAGTAATGGCGCCAAACTAATAAGATTTTCTTGATAAAAAGGTTAGATTTCTCTTCTCCCCTACTTCGTTGGGGGAGCTGTGTGGAAGACGGCAGGGAAGGTGCCAGCCAGTCACGTTTGTATGAGATAAATAATCAGTTGTGAGCTCAGTGTGTGATTCTCGTTAAGATCCAGACGTTGGAACAGCTCCCGAAACGCACTGCCACCACCACCACTCCCAATCTCTTTTGCATCTCATTGGCATTTGAGGACGTTAATTGACTCATTATTGCAATTCATATTCAGGAAAGGAAGTTGATTAAGGAAGGCAGATGCAGAATCTCCAGACACTACCATGGCTGCGTTGTTTGTCCCGGCAGTTTACTTGAGTTATTAGAATACTTAGGAAGCGGCAGCCAGAGGGACAGGGAACGTGTCCCACTAAGTGTCACCCTCACAGAATAGTTTTTTTACTAAAAATGATAGAATTTTGAATAACCTTATTCTACCTTAAGGTCCAAATATGCAGTGATTTTCTTAGCTCATGTATACTAATTATGGCCACTTCATTTCATTTGAATTGTTCTTCCAGAATATTGGTTTCTGATATTTGAGTTCTATCAAGGAATTTTGTTAAGTTAAAAAACAGTATCTCTAGATCTACTGAGTTAAAAAACTTTTAAAAATTACCATCATAGTAAAACTTTTAAATAGTGTTTCTATATTGCAATTCTCAATTTTGATTAAGTAAGCAGTGATGAATTTTTAGTGCAAATGTATTTTATTATTCATTTGAGTGGTTGTTTCCTTTTGTTACTTTGCTCATTTTTAAGCACTTGGGCTAGTTTCCATTTTTATGTGGAATATTACATGCAGATAGATGCATATTTAAATATATATTTGGATTAGATGAGAGCTCTCTATATTTGAATCTGGAGTAAGTAGCATTTTAAGTAATTTTACTATACTGAGAAATATTCTTAATAAAAGAGTCACAGTAATTTGACAAACACTTGGTATTTTGAGGTCAGTTGAACACAAAAAGTATAGTTCACTTACTGTTCTTTACATTGAATTTCCTTAATAATGATCTTGAAAAAATTAAATTTTCTCTCTACATTAAATGTGAAAGCTTTACTGTGAAAAAATGCATTTCCTTAAAAAAGAAAAAGAAAAGAAAACAGAACTCAATACATAAGAGTTCATTGAACACAGTTAACCTTAAAAAAAAAAATCCTACTTGACATTAAGGAGAGTCAGCATTACTAATTAATAATATCATTCCTTCCTCTTTCCTTAGTCTGTATGGATTAGCCTGAAAGCATAAGAACATGTGTAGCATTAACACATTTTTTCAGATATATAAATTGCATGAAATAGAAATAATGACAGAGTCCATATATAACTTCTTTGTGACTTGTCCTGATAACTTATTTCCTTCACTAACTAATTTATTTGGATCCAACAGCAAACAAACCAAGGCTCACTTTCCTCATATATTAGTTATCCTAAGTGTTGATAACATTTTAAAGTATTTTTCTACAAAAATTCAATTCAACAAAAACTTAGTGAGCAATTATTGTGTGTGTGCCAAGAATTCAGAGGTGATGGCAGTGGCCACAGATTAATAACACATACTTCCTACCATTCAAGAGCTTACTTCCAGTCCAAGGGGGATGCTGGTGGGTGTAATATTAATAATCCCATATGATATAAATCCTGATATAGATACTTCAACTGAAGAATAAACAAGGTTAAATGAGAACATCAAGAAATGAGCAATTCGCTCACAGTTACTTTTTTAAATCTGAAGGGATAACAAGGAAAGATTTATACCTGGACTTTGAAGGATGTACATGATTTTGATACAGTGAAAAGGAAAGCAATTCCAGGTGGGTAAAATGCCATGAACAAATTCACAGGGGCCCAAAGCCTGTCCTGGGAAAAGTAAGTAGTTCTGCATCATCAGAACATAGAAAGACTGAAAGAGAACCAAGGTGTGGAGCTAAAAGGTAGACAGGAACTAGATTAGGGAGGGCTTTGAAAAACATATTCAGGAGTTTGGACTGTATTCTACAAATGGCTTGGAGCCATAAACATTTCAGTAGGGCTAAGGTGGATGTGGAGCAGCATGTGATGACAAGAGGTTGCTTGACCAGATGATGTCTTAGAGAACCAGTCCTGGCCCGAGTAGGTGTGATAGACCACTGGAAATGGGTATTGGGGAAAGTAATTAGAAAGCTATGACAAAGTCCACAGAAGCCATGAACAACCCCAAAGATGCATCAATGGACACAGGAAGTAAATTAAATTTGTGTTTGCAGGGAGAGAGAAGTAGAATACTTTGTGGTAAGAAACTTGGTATTACGTGTAGGAGGAGAATGAATGGGGAAAGAAAGGGACAAAATGATAACTGGAAGGTTCTTAGCTTTGATTATTGGCTCCATAAATGATAAGAGAAGGAGAAGAGGAGAGAAGAGGAAAACAGTTAGACGCAGAGAGAGAACAAGCAGAATTCAACAAAATCTCTCTATTGGAGAAATGCCCAGTAGGACATTTTAAATGTGGTGAGAACATCAGGGTCAGAGCTAGAAATCCAGATGAAATGTCTCTTTAGGATGAGAGATGAAATTGTGGGAAAAAACAAGACACTCGGGAAGATAGTCATGTCATGAACAGAAGCCCGAGAATGAGACTTCACAAAATGCCTACAGGAATGAAATAGCTCCATGTAGGGAGAGGAGTCAGCAAAGGAGAATCTTCCCGCTTCCATGAAGCTTTAGTTTATGGAGACCCATAAAATATGGCAAGTTGAAGACAAGGTAGTGTGAAAAAAAGAGACCAAAGAGACACAAAGCAAAGGCAAAAATGTCTCATCTTAAAATGTAGTCATTTGTTCATTTCTTCACTTATTCAACATTTGCTATCCATATGATGCTAGGTCTCAAAATATATGCAGTGGTCTTAAATCTCAGACTGTTCCTGATAACCTCATGCAACTCCTTATTGACTCTGTGTTTTCCATATCTCTGTGTCAAAGATTAATATGTACTAAAGATTTTCCCTTATTGCATAATAGCAATCATCATTAATTTATGACTTTAATTAAATAGTACTTGATACTTCAGTAATACTTTTGCAAGCAACTGTTCACTTCATTCTTCTAACAATCTTGTGAGAGAGACAAGACAGGCATCACTATTCTCATTTTATAGATAAGGAACGAAAGTACCAAACACGGGGTTTTGTATGCACTGAGTGCTCAATAACTATTTACTGACTACATTCTATAAAACTGGTTATTGTCAAAACTTTCTCAAAAAGCTCTTTTTTTCAGTTTAAGCATCTCTTTCCCCCCAAAAAAGACTTTTCTAAAGCTTAGAGAGTAAATATTAAGTGACATGCTACCTATTTACAAAGTAAATATTAAGTGATATGCTATCTACTTTGTGTTTAATCGAAACATTCTCTTTTGTCTCCTCACCATCACTAAATACCCACTAACTGTACTTGCCCTGGCTACAATTTAGATGTTATATCCAAGGGAAAGCCCTTCAAGGTCTTAGAAACCTGTCAGTATCAAACAAAAACAAGCTTTTCAGTTGTTAATTACCTTCAGCTTTCTTTTTTTCCTATTCCTAGAGAAAATGTAAACACAGTAGGTTTTGAGTGCTAGTTACTTCCAATAAACTTTCCAGTATTCTCTTCCAGATCTGTCAAGTTAAAAATCTTACAATGATACTTTCTGAAAGACATGATTTGCTACAATTGCCTAAAAGCCTGATACTAAAGTAAATATTTGATGCCAACCGTGAGCTAAGGGCTCACACTTCACATTATATTTTCATTTTTCAAAGTAGATCAGAAGAATAATAATGTCAGTTATTATAGTTCCAATCAATTGGCAAAGGCTGCCTGAAGCACAGGGTTAAGAAGGATTTTGAGATCGTGTCTGAATTCAGTGGGGGAAGGGCGCCACTTGAGATTGTTGGTGACAGTCACGTAGAGCAAAAAGGGGGAACACATGGGCTGAGTACTTGACTATCTTGTTCTAGTGGAAACTGGAATCAGATTATCCTGGGATCAGATTATGAGATTTCTGGAGTGAGTAGTATGATATTCAACTCTTTTAAGAACATGGTCAGACCTACTGCCTAGCACTCTTTACTGAGACACATAACCTTTTGTTAAGAAATCAGCATGCACCACTGAAAATGGCAGTTGATACTTTAATCAAAAGCAGAAGTAGACAACTATTTTAGTCAATTCCTAGTGGTGTGTTTGTAAACACCTTTAACCCAAATCTCAGAGTTTTCTGCATTAGCCAGCTGTTTATTACAAAGGGAAATGATGAGAAATGCAATTTAAGTGAAAAATAAGCAATTGTTTTGAATTTGCAAAATAAATTTCTCTCTAGGGGTTCTACAGGGCTGGTGGGAATGAATGTTAGAACCATAAATTCCCATGTATCAACATAAGCAGAGATATCTAAACAAAACAGATTATAACAATAGAGAAAACTCTGGGAGGGTTTCACACACCTGGGCACACCCACGTGTTTGTTGAGTTTTTCCTTGCCCCGAACTCCTCTGCAGCCTGCTTTTTCTGCAAAGTGGATTGTTATACCAGACACTATGTCATTCTTTCCAGAGCCAGAGTTCCCTCTGATTAAGGTGACTTAGTCAAGGTCACTGAGCATGAGGAGCAGAGTGAAGGATATTTCAAAGGCTTTTGAGTTCCAGGCTGTTGCTTGCCCACTGAACCTCACAGAGGAAAATGTACAAAACCTGCAGATCTATTTATCTACATATTTTATTTGGCTGAAATTGTGCATTTATAAAGTGATACCTGTACTCATGTCATGGTCCATTCACTTCACAGCAGTTAAAAAGAATTTAACTCAACCCCAGACAATTCATGTTTTTGAATTATTCTGTAACTTGGCATAGAAAGACCAGTAGATTCCATAGTGCAAAATACAGCAAGAAGACAGTTTGAAAGTGAGAACAACAATAAAAGATATCAGGTGTTTTACATTTTGATGGAAGTGAATCATGAAAACTCTCCAGATTACCCTAAAAAAGTCACATTTGTATCTTTCATTGGAAATTTTATACCACTGTTCCATCTAATATTTGAAGTCTACTAGTTTTCCATAATACCTGTCCCACTAACACTCAGAGTCCAATCAGCATACACACACAAAAAAAACATTGTAGATGTCTAAAATGAAGGGATTAAGTTAGACTAAAGTCAAGCTGGGGATGGAGAGGCAAACCAAAGACCAGTAACAACAGAAAGTACCATCCCAGAAGTGGAGGAGAGGAGGTTGTGTTTCCAAAACCCAGAAGTCAGGGCCACCCTGTGGGAGCTGAAACCATGGAGGGTGCTGTCCAGGATAAACTGGCACAATGGATGAGACCAGCCCTTCTGGAAATGCCACACAGGAGGCAAAGTTGGGGAATGTTTTGACCGTCCTTTCCTTGGGACCCTGGAATCTTCTGTCAGGGCCTCACTTTGTAAGAGAACACAACAGTCTGAAAATATGGTTGCCTGAAATGTCGAGCAGGGGAAGAGAGGAGATGAGTCTCAGAGCAGATGAACAGGCAATCAGATAATGTTCTTGCCCACTTAAGGATTCTGCTTAATACAAAATTCTGTATTCAAAAAATCTGTTTAAATCCCTTCCCATAAAGAGAAATTAATCTTATTTTTTATGCTTTGGTGTCTTACCATGAAAAATGCATTGATATGACCAAGAGCAGTGGCTCATGCCTGTAATCCCAGAACTTTGGAAGGCCGAGGCAGAAGGATCACTTGAGCCCAGGAGCTTGAGTGCAAAGTGCATCGGCAGGACTCTTTATTTTTTGGTAGAAGTTAGAAAAGAACATCTGTGGGCAAAAAGCTATTCAGTAAGATTAAATGTAAGGGTAAGGGGTAACACAAATTTATTAGAACAAATATTTTTATCATTACTGAGCAGGTCCCTCCCTAGACCCTGGGATCTCAGTACTGGCTGACTATTTTCACTATTAACAGACCCTCTTTTGTTCTGTTTAGAGACCTTCTTTGAGAATAGGGTGCCTACTTTCTATGTGAACACACACACAATTCTTAAATATTATTTAAAGGCATTTCCCCAACCCTAAAACCTGATGATGTGTCTCTAGGGGGGAAAAACTTCACTCTATTCATAGCTGGCTCTTTGCTCAACTCCTTTATAACTCTTCTGAGAACCATAAAAGGTCTCCAAGCAACAGAAAATGTGATAGGACTTCAAACAGTGTCCTGGAACACAGAGAAATTGTGTGCTAAATGCTGTGTGCATATGTTCATGTGTATTTTTTAAGGGAACTTTCAAAACTCAAAAAGTATTTAGAGATAATGTCCTAGATATTCCCTGAGGGATGTAAAATGCATATGTGTGATAGGCAAGACAATTTTAGTTTGATGGAATATAAAAATACAAATAGTAGGAATATATTAAATGTAGGGAGAAAATTCTTATAAGATTAAATCTCCCATTACCCTTTTATACTACTTTAAAAAAAATACCACCATGGTTCTTCAGGAGTAGAAATTAAATTCTTCCTAGCTTAGTAATCTACTCCCTTCTTTGAATTATGTAGTTGTGGTCTTCATGTGCCAGAAGTGAAGTTTCTAGATATGGCTCCTTTTTTGAGAAAGAAAAACATAATGAGAATAAAATAAGCAATCTATTCCCTTCTTCTTCTTCATTGTAATTATAAATAACATTTTAAAAATAAAAACATTCTAAACTGTGATTGTGCTATCTACCACTAAAGATTCTTCATAAGGTCACAGAATGTCAGCTCTGGGTGGAACCTCTGAACTTATCCATTTCACTGTTCATGTTTTCCAAAGGAGGACTGAGACATCAGAGAGAACACAACTTGTCTACTACTGGTCACTTTCATCTGTTACGGTCCCCATTCTTCATAGCTGTGCTTGCAAATTAAAGATGATCAGCCACCATTTTATGAGTTGACGAGGATTTTTCAATTTTCTGCTGAACTTTTTGATTCATCACGTCAATTGAACAAGTCCAGAAACAATGAGAACAAGTTTCCATCAGTGCATTGACAATTTTCTTTCTTCAAACAAATGCTAGGAAATACTGGCTCTTGGGAAAGCAGGTTTGGGTTTGAACTCTAGTCTGTGAGGGCCGAAGGTGACCAAAATGAGCCATTAGCATCTACCTGACTTGACCTCATTTCTTTACCTGAAAATGAGGACAATCAGAGCACCTATTCTATAAGGTTGTTGTAAGGATTAACTGAGCAGAAATGCAGGGAAAGCTCTTCTGGCACCTAAGTTCTTACTAAATGCTAGTTGTTGCTATTAAGTGCTTTGGAGTCTAAGTATACTGGATATTTACATTGTACAGAAAGGAAACTGGAAAATATTGCCCTAATCATAGCATTGGGAGACACCAAAGTCCTGCATCTGCTAAAACATACAACTGATTAAAACCAGACAGAAAGAAAAAAAAATGGTTAAATTGAGTTATAAGGCAAGAGCCAGGTGACATAAGACATCTTTATCAATGGAGAGCTCATAGGAGGTTAAATGGGAGTTGCTAGAACACAGTCTTGAAGCAGGGATGAACAAAACAGCAAACAAATGGACTCTTCAAAACCTTACAGTCCAAAGTCCAACACCTATCTAGATCAGACCCTCACTATTCATTATTTTATAGAGGATTTTAAAGTAACTGAGATGGTCAGAAGTGCTATAATGTAATGGAAAAAAAATCCCATCTTGTTTCTTTAGAGTGAAGATTTTCCCCAGATCACTTTTCCCCGTTTGTAATTGAGTTTAGCTTGTTGTCTTCAGCTTGGCAGAACGTGGTCACACGGACGCCTGTGGTTTCTCCCAGTCTGCCTCTCCCTACAGAGTTCTTAAATCACAAAGAGGGAAACTGTTGAAATCGTTTCTCTCAATCTTGAGCTTTTTTTTTTTTTTACATTACTTTTGCTTTGGCAGATGCATTTATTCAGGCATAGTCTCGTCAGCACTCTAGAAAATGTGATACCATTTTGCACTGAATTTTTAAACGCAAAAAAAAAATTGGCCGATTAACAAATATAACTTCTTGTGATTCTGTTCCAATAATCTTGGCGAATTGTTATACTGTAAACCCAGAAAATTAACATTGCCAGATAAACAGTCTGATTTCATCTGGCATGATCAAGGTTTAGCAGTGAGAAAATGTATGTTCCCTAAGGCCACGGACAGATAGTCCCCTCAGACCTTTTCAAAGGTTTTCAGAAGTTATTACTTGAGATTAACCATGGCATGAACAGAAAGGTCTCAAGTCTTGTTTCTAGTTAGCCTGTGGTTCTGAGTTAGCAAGTTCTCTCTTAAATGATCAGTATTTGGGTTCTGAGTGCTAATGAGAGAAGGTTAGCCAGAGGGAATGTGGGTGAGGAAAACTAGAGACTGACTCACTCTCCATGCGGGGAAGGAGGCATTAAGACAAAGTCTCAATAATTTTTAGAAGTCACATTGTGTTTTAATTAATGTCTCCAAAATAAGCTGAAGAAGTCCCACTGACGTTCCCAGCTGTAAGAGTAGAAGTCTGGTTTCACATTTGCATGATTTTGAAGGTCAAATGCCTGCTATCCAAGTCTTACTGATCCATATGGACTAGAAATGCCACAATATGCAATCATCATGAAGGCAGATTGTCTCCTGTAAATCTGTCCTTTCTGTAACACATTCAAAATGTACCGTATTGGCTGGATTATAAATCCTTTCAGGAAATGTGTGCACATTTGCAGAAGCAGCTTCACGTTGATGGATGATGGCATTGGTGTTCAGAGAACCCTTAAAATAATTTATCATATGTATAAATCTGGTTTTGCATGTGTCTGGATTTCTGGTGACCAGGTATACCTGTAACTCAAAATCCTTTTTCCAGGAGTGAATAAAACCATCTTTGAGCTGCTTGTCATGTTTTCTGTAGATATGGGACCTGAGTCCCTTGTGTTATTCCAGACCTCAACTTTATTTGCTAGGAGGAAATTCACTTGAATGAACCCTTAAGGTTTGAGAATGCATGTATCAAAATATTCTTCTCTATAGTGTTTATTTCCATTAAGTAATCAATGTCCTTAGTGTGTTCAAAATATTACTCATTTGTAATTATTTAAACATACCAATTTTAAGAAGCAATCATTGTATAAAAGAAGAACAGATTAATTAATGATGATTTCAAAGCATTCTGCTGTGTTGTGGGATTTTACATACCTATTTTTGTGAATCTTCTAGTATGTAGTCAACATTTTTGAACCCAATAACTTACACTATTCCCATAGGTAACTTATCTCAATTTAACTTAAAAAACATTCTTTCTTATGTCTTAGGGATCATGTAGCTTTTATAGCATTGACGAAAGTAGCATTTTCCATGCTCGTAACTAAATAAATTAGATCCATTCCACGGACACTCAGCGACCACTTTTCTTTTTAAAAAAGTAAATTCTCATTTCAAGTGTTTGAAAATATTTGAAAACATCAGAATCAGGAGAGCTTGCTTTTTAAATAAATACCCTTACTTAACAAACAGAAATACTGATTTCAAATTAAAGGTACCAAATAAAATCAAACGGTATGTCTATTGCTACCCTGGAGCTAATATAAGGGCTTGAGTTGACACTCCAACCAGTGTGCCTGCATTTCTACCATAACCGTGGCCTCTCACTGCAGTAAAAGACTGAATAAGAAACTGAATAAATGCTCCACAAGTTGTTGTATTTTATGAGATTACTTTGTCCAACTGATGTCTCATGTTGCACTGATGGCATTTTTATGAAAGTAAGATTTCATTTGTTCATTCCACATTATTTTCTGAGAACTGGATATATAACAGATACCTTTGTGGGTGATATGCAAGAATTCACCATCTAGTGATATAACTCAGTGTCCAGCCTCACAAGTACGGATAAGCAAAGCACTCCCTAATACTACACCAGCACAAGTTCTTCCGAGTATCCTTACAATAAGATGCAAACCCTGGGCCACACTTCCCGGCCTTCCTCTCAGTCTCACCAGTCTCCTGCATGCCCTCAGAAAAATTACTAAATCTCTGCGCCACAGCTTACTAATACAAAAAATTATAGTACCTACCTCTAGAGGTGCTGTGATGAGTAACTAAGTTAATTAATGGACATAAGATTTTTGAATCATGCCAAACAAAATGTATTCAATAAACAGAGTTGTTGTTATTATTATTATTACTTTTGCTACCATCAAAAATGAGTCCTTTGCACAGACAGCCTCCAGGAAAACCAAGGTCGACTCCATTTCATGTTATTTTAATCCCTTCCAAGTTCCCTGCCTCCCCTTTAATTCCCACAAAGCGTCTAATTTTAAGAGATATTTTAATGGCTATTTTTGCAGACAGAACATTTAGCAGTTTGGTGATAAAATCAGGGCAGTTTGAGAAGTCGCACGCTAGCTAGTTACGCTGCACAAAGCCTAACAGTTTGCTTTCTGTTTTTAAAGAAGCATTTCGTTTAGCCATACTTGTGGCGGCACATGTAATTGAAAAGAGGCATATGGAGACCAGCATGCGAAGCCTAACAAACACTTCAGAGTGGCTTAAAAACTATGCTAATCAGCGTGGGAAACCATGTTTTAATCATAAAAAAAAAAAGAGAGAACTACAACTTCTCAGGCCTAGGTGATTTTTAAAGAAGTGTAGGTATTGTTGATATCGCCTAACACTGGTTTATTTTCCTCTGCCATGGCAAACATCAAAACTAAAACTGAACAATATAAAAAAGGCAGGAATGAGAACACCATGACCCATGGTTTTGTGGATCAGAAATGAACTCTTCATGGAGGCAAGCCAGGACGCCAGCCCGGGGTCAGCATCTGAGCGCAGACTCTGCTCCAGGACACGGAGCGGCGAGGCAGGCCCCTCCTCCCCCCTGCAAGAAGGCGCTGAGCATTACCTGAAAACAAGGAAGGCATCAGATGAACAGACCTTTATAACAGAATGTGCATCTGCCAAGACAAAAATACACGACAAGCTTCTGGTGCTGGCACACTGACAGTATGAGCAAGCTGTCTTAGTAGTGATTTTGCAAATCACTTGAGTTTAAATTCTATATAGGCCGTAGGGCCCCTGGAGCACCACTTTCTATATTTGGCCTCCTCATTTAGCTATGTTTGGAATAAATAGGCTATGGATAAAAATCATGCCCTTTAAGAGTTTTGCACACACACGCTAGGTCTGCATATATATCATATGTGCACCGAGTGACTGATGTGAGTCCATGCACATGCACACACGCGTCCACACGGACATGCATGCGAAGACTTTCTAAGTGTATTTTTAAGTTGTTTTCCTTTGTGATTTTTTTTCTCTCTTTTTTTAAGTTCATCTCTCTGGCATTTAGTAACCCACAAGCTGCTGTTTCTTTTTCCAAAGAGGTTCAGTTTGGTGGAGGGGCCAGGAAAAATGAGTTCGACTGATGACTGCAATCTCAAAGGAAAATATGCTTTTCATCAGAGACCACATGTTGCCAACGCCAATTAAAGTAAAGCTGGGAGATTTTATCAGGCACCAACCTGCAAAGGAAAAATGGTGCACCGAGTGTGTGAATGGGAAGGTGTGACTCAGGTGGAATTTCAGGGTGTCCACTAGAGGTGAAATGCAAAGGCACAGGTTGGAAAGTGTGACACACATTGCAGACTGAGCAACTTGTTTACCATCTTGATAAGAAATCGTGCAAAGGCAGCATTGCTAATTTCAATTGAGTTGATCTGGACGATGTCCTGGCTCTGCCATTGACTGGTTGAGTCATCTTCACAACTTGGAGCCTTGGTTTCCTCATCTGTGAATCAGGAATCACAAAAATTCTGTTTGGGTTAATAGAGATAATAATGTGAATTAAGGGACCAGTTTCACAATATTCTTGATAAAATGATAAAAGAAAGAGAACAATTAATGAGTTGGTGAATAAGTGCACCAATAAGGAGAACATGTTTCTTTTCTAAAATGTTATGGACAAGCATTTAGACACATCCATCTTGCAAACATTAAGTATTGTATTCATTATTCTTGTGTCTTTCAGGGGTTGGCAAGAAGCACTGTAATGGTGTGGCATCATCTTACAGTTTTATTTCTGACAACAATTAACAATGTATGTATGAGGTCATCTGATCATGTACCCTCAAAGGATACCACTTTTTTTATTACCTTGGGAGGTGCAAGATGTCAAGGTTAAAAGAAGTCTCACTTTGAGGTTACTCTGCCTTCATCCTTAAAATGTTTATGCTAAATTTAATTTAAAAGATTATTGGAAGGGTCAAGTGAGAGGAAGCATCCAAAATGTTAGTTCCTTTCTCCTTTTCCTTCCCATGGGTTGAGTGGTTTTCATATTTTTAAAGACTAGTAGAAGTTTGTTAGATTTGGGCTGGGTCTTTAGTCCTAAAAAATGGGCACATCATCACCACAGAGAATGTACTCTAATATCGACCACATCTTTGGCCATAAATCAAACCTAAACAAATCCCATAAGATGAAAATACTGCCATGCACCTTGTCAGACCACAGTGGAATAAAAATAAGTAACAACACCAACAAAGTTCCCCCAGTACCCACAAAGACATGGACACTAAACAACACGATGCTAAACAACTCCTGGGTCAACATGGAAATCAAAACAGAGATTAAAAGATATCTGGAAACAAATGAAAATGGAGAAATGTCCTATCAAAACTTCTGAGATGCCATGAAAACAATACTAAGAGGGGAATTCATATCACTACGAACATACATGAAGAAAATGGAAAGATCACAAATTAACAGCCTAACAAATCACCTAAGGAAGTTGGAAAAGCAAGACCACCAAAACCCTAACTTCAACAGAAGAATCCAGGTCACTAAAATAAAAGCCCAAATTCGGGACATAGAGGACAAAAAGATAATACAAAAAAATCAGTGAAACAAAAAGCTGGTTCTTTGAAAGTATAAACAAGATTGATGGACCCCTTGCTAGACTGACCAATAAAAAGAGAGAAAAAGCCCAAATAAACACAATCAGAAATGCAAAAGAGCAAGTCACAACTGACCCCAAAGAATTTCAAAAGATTATTAGAGACTACTAAGTACACTTGTATGAAAACAGTCTTGAAAACCTAAAGGAAATAGAGGACTTCCTGACATCACACAACCTCTCCAGGTTAAAGCAAGAACAAATTGAGACCCTAAATAGACCAATAGCAATCCAGAAAATTGACTATGTCATAAGAAAACTACCTACACAAAAAAAAGTCCTGGACCAGATCACTTCACAGCAGAATTCTAGAAAACATACAAGGTGAAACTGTTACCAATCCTATTAAAAGTATTTCAGGCAATTGGGAAAGATGGAACCCTCCCCAAATCATTTTATGAAGCTAACATCACATTGATACCTAAATCAGGTAAAGATCAAAAAAAGAAAGAGAACTATAGACCAATATCATAAATGAACATAGATGCTAAAATTCTTAACAAAATCCTAGCAAACCAGATCCAACAACATATCTCAAAAATCATCCACATGATCAAATAAGTTTCATCTCTGAGATGCAGGGCTGTTTTAACATACTCAAGACCATAAACATAATTAAATACGTCAACAGATATAAAAACAAAAACCACATGATTATATCATTAGATGTGGAAAAAGCATTGATAAAATCCAGCACCCCTTTTTGATAAAAAAATCTCGAACATCTAGGTATAGATGAAACATACCTCAAAATAATAAAAGTCACCTATAAGAAATGTACAATCAGCATACTGCAAAACAGACAGATGTTGGAGCCATTTCCCTTGAAAACCAGATCAAGACAAGGATACCCAATCCCACCTCTCCTTTTCAACATAGTTTTGGAAGTCCTAGCTAGAGCAATCAGACAAGAGAAGGACATCAGGGGTATCCCAATAGGAAAAGAAGAAGTCAAGTTATCCCTCTTTGCAGACGACTTGATTCTATACCTCAAAAACCCAAGAGAATCTGTCAAAAACCACCTTGCACTGATAAAAGGACTTTGGCAAAGTTTCAGGGTATAAAATCAATGTGCAAAAGATAGTCACATTTCTATACACCAATAAGAAACAAACAGAAACCCAAATAAAAAGCACAATCCCATTCACAATAGCCACAAAAAAAAAAGATGAAATACCTTGGCATTTTCCTAACCAGAGACATGAAAGACCTTTACAACACAAACTACGAAACACTGCTCAAAGAAATCAAAGATGACACAAACAAATGGAAAAATATTCCATGCTCATGGATTGGAAGAATCAACATTGTTAAGATGGCACTCCTACCCAACGCAATCTACAGATTTAACACAATACTCATTAAATTACCAGCAGCATTCTTCTCAGTCCTGAAAACAACAATACAGGAATTCATATGGAAACATAAACGACCACTAATTGTCAAAATAATCCTCAGCAAAAACAACAACAACAAAAAGCAGGGGGTATCACACTCTCAGACTTTAAACTTTATATAAGGCTACAATAATGAAAAAGCCTGGTATTGGTACAAGAATAGGTATATAGAACTACAGAACAGGATAGAGATTCCAGAAGTAAAACCTCCATTTCTCAACCAACTCATCTTCAGCAAAGCCTCCACCACCAATGGCTGGGAAAAGGAGAACCTCTGCAGTAAATGGTGCTGGAAAAACTGACTGATCACATGCAGAAGATTAAAGCAAGACCCCTACCTATCGCCATACACAAAAATCAACTCTAAATGGATCAAAAACCTAAAAGTGAAACCTCAAACTATAAGATTCTTAGAAAATGCAGGAGACATCCTAATGGAAATTGAAGCAACCAATTCCTGATCAAAACCGCAAGTGCCCACGCCATAAGAGATAAGATAGACAAGTGGGACATCAAACTGGCAAGTTTCTGCAAAGCTGAAGAAACCATCCAGAGAGCAGGAAGATAGCCCACAGACTGGGAAAAAATATTTGCCAACTGTATATCTGACAAAGGCCTAACATGT
The DNA here is from genome assembly GCF_000164805.1 of Carlito syrichta. Lineage (NCBI taxonomy): Eukaryota > Metazoa > Chordata > Mammalia > Primates > Tarsiidae > Carlito > Carlito syrichta. The sequence continues at coordinate 1,281 of NW_007231411.1, read as the reverse complement.
AGGATGTACAATGAACTCAAATGTGCCAAAAAGAAAAAAAACAAACAACCCATTACAAAGTGGGCAAAAGATATGAATAGACACTTGTTAAAAGAAGACATACGAGCAGCCAACAGACACATGAAAAAATGCTCAGCCTCACTAGTCATCAAAGAAATGCCAATTAAAACCACACTGAGATACCACCTAACTTCAGTCAGGATGGCCATCATCAGTAACTCAAAAAACAACAGAGACTGGAGAAGATATGGCGAAAAGGGAATACTTCTACACTGTTGCTGGGATGTAAGCAAGTACAATCTCTGTGGAAAACAGTTTGGTGATTCCTAAAAGATCTAAAAGTTAACCTTCCATACCTGCCCGCAGTCTTCCTACTGGGAATATACCTGGAGGAACTCAATTCATTCTATGAAAAAGATACCTGCACACATGTTTATTGCAGCATTTTCACAATATCAAAAAAAATGGAACCAATCGTGCTGCCCATCAAAAGAGGACTGGTTTTAAAAAAATATGGTACATATACATGATAGAATGTTATGCAATCATAAAGAAGGACAAAATTATGAACTTCACAGCAACCTGGATGACTTAGAATCTATTATACTGAGTGATCTATCACAGAAACAAATAACTGAGTATCACATGTTCTCACTTATAAGTGGACCTTGAACATGTATTTTAATGCTATAAAAAAAGGATTGGCAGTAGTGGGAAACTGCCAGGGGAGGGTGGGGACAGGATTGGCAGTAGTGGGAATCTGCCAGGGGAGGGAGGAGCACACCTCATCAACAAGGGTACCTGCATAGTGAACATATGTATATCTAACCCTAAATTGTACCCCACATCTTTAAAAGAAAAGAAAAGAAAAGAAAAGAAAAAGAAAAACAGAAATGAGTACAAGGGCTGAAATTCACAAATGGAGGCCTGGAAATATTTTTGTGCTTTTCAAACTGTTGAGCTTGAGAGAGTTCTTAGAACTTGGTGAAAGTAATTATTTAAAAAGTTATCAGATATAAAGTAATTATGATATGGAAAACAAATATTGAGCATGTATTTTTTCATATATTTTCTTTATGTAAACTTACCACTTCTCATTTTTATACTTCTTCAAAGTTTATAGTGATTAGAAATTAGATATCCTTATAGTACCCAGCCATTATTTTTGTTTTGTTTGTTTTGTTTTTTAATTAATCAGTATTTTTATTATAGTTTTGTGGGGTACAGTTAAGGGCTAGGTGTACAATTACGTTTCATTCAGACACCCTGTTGATAAGAGGT
>NW_007231410.1:0-16054 GCF_000164805.1 Carlito syrichta | reverse complement strand
AGTTAACCTTTGTGCATGGGATAGATCGGGTCCTGTTTCAATCTTCTGCATGTGGTCAGCCAGTTTTCCCAGCACCATTTACTGAATAGGTTCTCCTCTCCCCAGCGGTAGGTGGTCAGGGCTTTGTCGAAGATGAGTTGGTTGAGAAATTGAGGTTTTGCTTCTGGAATCTCAATTCTGTTCCATTGATCTATATGCCTGTTCCTGTACCAATACCAAGCTATTTTGATGATTGTAGTTTTACAGTAAAGTTTGAAGTCTGGTAATATGATACCACCTGCTTTATTTTTTTTGCTGAGGATTGTTCTGGCTATTCTTGGACATTTGTGTTTCCATATGAATTCCTGTGTTGTTTTTTCTAGGTCTGAGAAGAATGTTGTTGGTAATTTGATGGGTATTGCATTGAATTTGTAGATTGCCTTAGGTAAGATGGACATCTTCACAATGTTGATGCCTCCAATCCATGAACATGGGATATTTTCCCACTTGTTTGTGTCATCTTTGATTTCTTTGAGCAGTGTTTTGTAATTTTCATTGTAAAGGTCTTTCACGTCTCTGGTTAGGAAGATGCCAAGGTATTTCATTTTTTTTGTGGCTATTGTGAATGGAATTGTGTTTTTTATTTTGGTTTCTGTTTGTTTATTATTGGTGTAGAGAAATGCGATTGTCTTTTGTACATTTATTTTGTATCCTGGGACTTTGCCAAAGGCCTTTATCAATGTAAGGACGCTTTTGACAGATTCTCTTGGGTTTTCAAGGTACACAATCATATCATCTGCAAAGAAAGATAACTTGACTTCCTCTTTCCCTATTTGTATACCTCTGATTGCCTCCTCTTCTCTGATTGCTCTAGCCAGGACTTCCAATACTATGTTGAACAGGAGGGGTGAGAGTGGGCATCCTTGTCTAGTTCCAGTTTTCAGGGAAATTGGTTCCAATTTTTGTCCATTTAGGAGTATGCTGGTTGTGGGTTTCTCGTAGATGGCTTTTACTATTTTGAGGTATGTTCCCCGTATGCCTAGATGTTCGAGGGTTTTTATCAAGAAGGGGTGCTGGATTTTATCAAAAGGTTTTTCTGCATCTAATGATATGATCATGTGGTTTTTGTTTTGACATCTGTTGATGTATTTAATTACATTTATGGTTTTACGAATGTTGAACCAGCCTTGAATCCCAGGGATGAAGCCTACTTGGTCATGATGGATGGTTTTTGAGATGTGTTGCTGAATCCGGTTTGCTAGGATCTTGCTGAGAATTTTAGCATCTATGTTCATCAAAGATATTGGTCTGTCGTTCTCTTTCTTTGTTGAATCTTTACCTGGCTTGGGTATCAATGTGATGTTGGCTTCATAGAATGATTTGGGGAAAGGTCCATCTTTTTAATCACCTGGAATACCTTCAGTAGGATTAGAATAAGCTCCTCCTTAAATGTCTTGCAGAATTCTGCTGGGAAGCCATCTGGACCAGGGCTTTTTTTTGTAGGAAGTTTTCTTATTATGTAGTCGATTTCCTTGATTGTTATTGGTCTATTTAGGCTCTCAATTTCTTCTTGTTCCAACCTAGGTAGGTTGTGTGATGTCAGAAAGTCCTCCATTTCCTTAAGGTTTTCAAGTTTGTTTCCATACAAATGTACGTAGTAGTCTCTAATGATCTTTTGTATTTCTTCAGAGTCAGATGTGACTTCATCTTTTGTGTTTCTGATTGTGCTTATTTGGTTTTTTTCTCATTTTTTCTTGGTCAGTCTAGCTAGGGGACCATCAATCTTGTTTATCCTTTCGAAGAACCAGCTTTTTGTTTCATTGATTTTTTGTATTATCTTTTTGTCTTCTATGTCCTGGATTTGGGCTTTTATTTTGGTGATCTGGATTCTTTTGCTGAAATTAGGGTTTTTGTGGTCTTGCTTTTCCAGCTTCTTTAGGTGGCTTGTTAGGTTGTGAATTTCTGTTCCTTCCATTTTCTTCATGTGTGTTTGTAGGGATATAAGTTACCCTCTTAATACAGCTTTCAGGGCATCCCAGAGATTTTGGTAAGATGTTTCTTCATTTTCATTTGTTTCCAGGTATCTTTTGATCTCTGTTTTGATTTTGTCGTTGACCCTGGAGTTGTTTAGCATCATGCTGTTTAGTTTCCATGTCTTTGTGGGTTTTTGGGGGGCTTTGTTGATGTCAATGTTTATTTTTATTCCACTGTGGTCCGAGAAGGTGCATGGTAGAATTTCAGTCCTTTTAAATTTGCTTATGCTTGATTTATGGCCGAGTATTTGGTTGATCTTAGAATATGTTCCATGTGGTGATGAGTAGAATGTGTATTCTGTGGTCTTTGGATGGAGTGTTCTGTAGGTATCAATTAAATCCATTTGGTCCAAAGTCACATTAAGGTTCCGGATCTCCTTGCTGATTTTTTGTCCTGATGATCTGTCTAGGGTTGTGAGTGGGGTATTAAAGTCCCCAGTGATAGTGTTAGAGTCAATACCTTTTTTAGTTTTCCAAGAAGTTGCTTTATGAAAGTTGGCGCACCTATGTTGGGTGCATATATGTTTAGGATAGATATTTCTTGTTGATGGATTGAGCCTTTTATCATTATGTAGTGGCCTTCTGTATCTTTTTTGATTTTTAATAGCTTGAAGGGTATTTTGTCTGAAATTAAGATCGCTACTCCTCCTTTCTTTTGTATTCTGTTTGCCTGAAAGTTTGTTTCCCATCCTCTTACTTTGAGTCTGTGGGTGTCCTGTCTAGTGAGGTGAGTCTCTTGAAGGCAATAGATTGTTGCCTGCTGATATTTTATCCATTTTGCCATTCTATGTCTTTTCAGTGGCACATTTAATCCATTCACATTTAGGTAATAATTGAAATGCAAGAGTTGATCCCTGTCATAAGGTTCTTACAGAGTTGTTCCTGTTTGTTTGTTGTCTTTCTTTGGGTTTTGGAGTTGGTTCATGTGTGTTTTTAATCTTTTGCCTGTACTCTTGTGAAGAATGCTGTTGTTCTCTTTTCTTTTTCTTCTGTGTTTAGTACTTTCTTTTTTTTTTTTTTTGAGTTGGAGTCTCACTTGGTCGCCCAGACTGGAGTGCAGTGGCTGCTCCCGACCACCACAACTTCGACCTGCTGGGCTCCGTGATCCTTCCACCTCAGCCTTCTGAGTAGCCGGAATTACAGGCGCACGCTACCACGCCCAGCTAATTTTTTGATTTATTGTAGAGATGAGGTCTCGCTGCCCAGGCGGGTCTCGAACCCGTGGGCTCAGGCAATCCACTCACCTCAGCCTCCCAAAGGCACGGGATTACAGGCTGAGCCACTGAGCCTGGCTCAGTACTTTCTTAAGTGTTTCTTGTAGAGGTCGTCTGGTGGCAGCGTAGGTTCTTAGGGATTGGATATCTGGAAAAGATTTCAATTCTCCCTCACTAATGAAGCTTAGTTTGGCTGGGTAGGTTATTCTTGGTTGAAATTGTTTCTCTTTTAGAACTTTGAAGATAGGGCTCCAGGCTCTCCTGGCCTGAAGGGTTTTCGTGAATAAATCTGCTGCTATTCTAATTTGTTTTCTCTGGTAGGTAGTCTGGCCTTTTTCTCTTGCTGCCTTTAGGATTTTTTCTTTTATAGCTACTTTGTTTAGGTGAATTATTATGTTTCTGGGAGTTGGTCTTCTCATTTGTTGTCTTGCAGGGGTTCTCTGAATCTCTTGTGTTTGAATTCTTTCATCCTTGATGAGATGAGGGAAGTTTTCTTGAATGATTTCATGAAATGTTTGTTCCAGTGTGGCTTCTGTTTCTCTCTCTGCCTCAGGAAGCCCAATTACTCTTAGGTTTGGTCTCTTGAAGTGATCATTCATCTCTTGCAGGTTTTGTTCTGTCTTTTTGAGTTTCTTTTCTATGCTTTGACAGTTTGGGTTAGGTCTGTGTTTTGGTCTTCAAGCTCTGAGATTCTTTCTTCTGCTTGGCTGATTCTGCTTTCCATGCTTATTAGTCTGTTATTCATTTCCATCACAGTATCCTTTACTGCTGTCATTTTTGACATCAGCTCCTTCGTATTTTCCTCTTGTCTCTCCTCAATTTTTTTAATTCTCTCCATTAATGTCTTGATGTCTGGGTTTATTGTATGTAACCAGTCATTCTGGGGGCTCTTCATTGTTTGTGTTCCAGAATATGTTTTCTCAGTGTCTGATTTCCCAGGGGTCTGTGTGAGACCTATATTCTTCTTTTGGTTTTTCTTCATTTGTGTGATTTTCCCCCTCCCTACTTTTTCCTTCCCTCCACATCACCATCTTCTTTAATTCTGTTATTCAAGGGTAAAGGGATTGGTTTTAATTCTGTTTGTTCATTCTCCTATTCTTTATGTATGCCCTCTTACTTTGTTCAATTCTGGAGTTGCACTGTAGGTTGGGGGTGGTCCTTTTTGCAGTTTTGAGATTTACTTAAGGGGGGAGCTGTGATTCAAAATCTACCTGCAGGTCCTGGTATTCGCTGACAGGTGTGTGGATAATGTGGAACCCACTTCCCACTGCCTTGGAATCTGTCCGTGCAGTGGGGCTGTAGGTTTACTCCCTGAAATAAAATGTGGTAAGCAGAGGGGAGAGAATGGAGCAGACAGTGGGTTGAAGAGGGGAGTGGAGGGATAGAGGAGTAAGGGGGGAAACAAACGAGTGTGCCAACAAATAGAGAGAGAGGCCTATGCTGAAACAGATAAAAACAATAGACCACAGCTGCCGACGAACCAACTCTCATACAAAAAATAAAACATATAGTGATGCTAACATACAAGCTAACCAACCACCTTATTAGTGTGGTCTTCCTCTATACAAAGATATGGCTTACAGAGAGAAGAAAAGAGAAGAAAAGGAAGAGGAAAAAAGAAAAAAGGGAACAGTACAGTAGGAATAGAATTCAGTCATTAAACTAATAGAATCAATGAAGCACACTCTGAGACCTTTCGTTTAAGTCCAATGTCCTTTCAGGTGTGATTTCTAGTTTACTTTTCAAGCTGGTAAATTAGTTTGCAGTTAGGGTCAGTTGCCCCTGGTCTGCTGTGAAGGACAGTTCAGATCACCCTCTGTTCACCACTCTGGCCTATGACTTTATCAAGCTTGTTTCTCCCGTTTTGGTGTTGTTACCTTGAATCGCCAGCAGGTGGTGCTATCTCAGCTGCTCGCCCCAGAGGGGGTGGGGCCGGACAGGAAAAAGATGGCTGCCTGTCTCAGGGCAGACAACAGGAGACTTACGGCAGGCAGGACTTCTCGGTCGCAGGAGAGGTGGCAGTGATCCCAGCAGATCTTCCCTGAAGGGGCTTGAGGGACTGAAGTGGATTGCCTCCGGCCCGGGTGGTGTGATGTGCTACGGCTGTCACAGAGGCCGCGGCAGTGGCAGTGGTGGTGGTACAGGGGCGCGGCGGTGGTGGCGGCAGCGCCATTTGCGCCGCAGTGACTGTCCAGTCCATTGTGATGCCCCAGTGGTGGCAACGGCCAAGCTCCGTATGAAGAGCAGGCTGCAATGTTGGAGTCCGCAGCCCCCTGGGGCAAGAGTCAGAGACCCACTGCAGTTCTCCTTTGCAGAGGGCTTCACAGTCCGGGTTGCCCCGTCGCCATCTTGCCGCTTCTCTATCCTGCATTTTCTAAGGTTCTTATAGTTTAAAGTTTTACATTTAGGTTTTTGACCCATTTAGAGTTGATTTTTTTTGTATGGTGATAGAAAGTGGGTCTTGTTTTAATCTTCTGCACATGGTCAACATGGTCAGCCAGTTTTCCCAGCACCATTACTGAATAGGTTCTCCTCTCCCCAGTAATTGTTGGTGGAAGCTTTGTTGAAGATGAGTTGGTTGAGCAGGTAAAGATCCAACAAAGAAAGAGAACTACAGGCCAATATCTTTGATGAACACTGATGCTAAAATTCTCAACAAGACATAGCAAATTGGATTCAACAACACATCTCAAGAATCATCCACCACAACCAAGTAGGCTTCATCCCTGAGATGCAGGGGTGGCTCAACATCCATAAGACCATAAATGAAATTAAATACATCAGCAGATGTAAAAACAAAACCACATGATTTTATCATTAGACGCAGAAAAAGCTTTTGATACAATCCTTTCTTGACAAAAACCCTTTCTTAATAAAAACCCTCTAACATCTAGGCATAGATGGAACAAACCTCAAAATAGCAAGAGCCATCTACAAGAAACCCATAGCCATCATACTGCCAACCAGACAGAAATTGGAGCCATTTCCCCTGAAAACCAGAACAAGACAAGACTGCCCATTCTCACCCCTCCTGTTCAACATAATGTTGGAAGTCCTAGCTAGAGCAATCAGACAAGAGAAGAAAACCAGGCAAATCCAAATAGGAAAAGAGGAAGTTAAGTTATCCCTCTTTACAGATGACATGATTCTATACTTTGAAAACCCAAGAGAATCTGTCAAAAACCTCATTGCACTGATAAAAGACTTTGACAAAGTCTCAGGGTATAAAATCAATGTGCAAAAGACATTCACATTTCTATACACCAACAACAAACAGAAACCCAAATAAAAAGCTCAGTCTCATTCACAATAGCCAGAAAAAAATTCAAATACCTTAGTATTTTCCTAACCAGAGATATGAAAGACCTGTACAATGAAAACTACAAAACACTGCTCAAAGAAATCAAAGATGAGACAAACAAATGGAAAAATATTCCATGTTCATTAACTGGAAGCATCAACATTGTTAAGATGTCCAGCCTACCCAAGGCAGTCTACAGATTTAACACAATATCCACTAAATTGCTAGCAGCATCCTTCTTAGACCTGGAAATGACAATACAGGAATTCATATGGAAACAAACAACCACGAATCGCCAAAACCATCCTCAGCAAAAAAAGGCAGGAGGTATCACACTCCCAGACTTTAAACTCAATTTAAAGCTACAATAATCAAAAAACCTGGTATTGGTTCAAGAACGTTGGTACAATGGAATCATGATTTTCAAGAGGCTTGAATGACAAACAGAGCACTGAAACAGGGGAAAGCAGAGTTAACTCCCTGAAGCAGAGAATAAGGCCCAAGGCATGGCAGACCATCAGCCTCACACCCTACTCAGGGCATAGCCACCAACCTCACCTGCTCATCCAGCACCACAGGGCCCAGAGCCAGGCTCCCTGCCTACACCCAGGGCCCTGGGTACAGGCTGGCAGCATTGGAAATGGGTGCTCACAAAGCCCTGCTGGGAAGCCCCACTCAGAAAACAGAGAGGAGCTACTCTAATTGAAGACAGCGGTAAGCCATCTCTAGCCAGCCTTTTTCAACCCTTGTGTCAGCCACGATAACTGTGATTTGGCAATATATTTTCGAAAACTGAAATAACGATCGAACATTTATTGCATCCCTGAAACCTAGGATGCCACCAAAAATAGTTTGAAAAGCACTGGGGTCAGAAGCCCCCAAACAAATTGAAGAATCAAGTCAGAGCAGTCAAGTGGAAATCTATAATGAGAACATCAGTGTCTTTCCAATGGAAAGGCGAGACAAATGGGAGGCTAGGTGAGTGGGATTTGGGTCAAAATGGAGCATCAGGACCTGACTGGGACGGGAAGAGGTAGAAAATCAGATGAGAAGCTCATCTGAGAACCTCAGCCCAACTGCTAAGCTTGGCCTGTCTAGTGAACATCCTTGAAGCAATGAGACTGCAGATGAAGAGGCAAGCTTTATCTGGGATAACCATACGTCCTGACGTTGCCGCGGAAGTCCTAGCTTATGCGTGTGCTTTTATTGATAGACCTCTTTTACACCCTACAAAATGTCTTAGCTTGGAAAATAAATTATCTCTAACTTTTATGGACATCAAGCTTAAGTGGCATAAACCTTGAAGGACTGAGTTTTTAAACTCGCCTTTCCCATCATCCTTTGCCCCCCTGAATTATTTTTGAGCCCTCCCTTTCTAATGATTAATTCCACTTAAATTAATTCATTCCTTTTTAATGATTAATTCTGTGCTCGATGACATCCTTCATTCCCTTCCACTAAAACACTTTATTTACATCCTTCCATTTAGGATTGGGGTATAGTAGGCTAGACCGAGAATTCTGAGCTTGAAGTAAGCTTGAGTTTACTTAGTCATCAATATTAGCAGAATTTTAATCCAGCTGAAGACATGGGAGTGCTAATTGGCTATATAGGCCAAGGATCCAAGCCTCCATAAGAAGAGAAGGTGATCATGGGATGAGACCATGAAGAGAAATGTCAAGAAATATCCCTCAATAATCACTTGCGATGGCTGTTGGGAGGCATAGACAGAAGAATGCTCACTTGACAAGTGAAGCTGACTGACTAGGCCTTAGCCTATATGCATTTTTGGGACTTGAGCTGGGGTGGAAACATTCCTATACCCTCTACCATGTCAGGCAAGTCTTCATGCTGCTGAGGGTCTTAGTTTCCTGTCAGAAAAGAGGCTGCCCTGAGCCCATCTTCTGCCCGCAGGAGGAATGCTGTCAATAAAAGGTGCCTGTTTTCTCTGTATTCTCCATTTGTTTTTTACAACACACACGTATCACTCGTGGAGATATATAGACATACTTGAGAGGCAGAAAAATGGTAACTGAAGCACTAAGCTCATGTCTACCAGCATTTCCCACATGCCAGGCAGGGGACAGACGCCGTCACCCCAAGAGGAGACAATCTGACGCACCAGCTGCCCAGCGTGCCTCCCCTCTCCTGATGGCGTGCTCCACACTCCCCATGAACGCCACCCCTCATCGCCATTTTTTCCCGTGTGGTTTTGTGCCACTGACGTCAACCCCTGCCCCAGGGCTGGACCTCGGTTTGCCAAGCTCGCATGCACCCTCTGTCCCTCACCGCAGTGACGGTCCTGTGACGAGGCAGAGAGGCACTCGGCACTGCAGTCAGAAGCCTCGGGAATTTCCCAAGAATGCTGACGGTCTCCTTCTTCCCTGCAGAGCTTGAACACGGAGCGTGACTCCCACGGTGTGCCAACAGACATTTTGGACACATAAGAGGACATACTTCCGAGATAAGAGCCAGAGCTGAGGAAGCAGAGCCTAGAAACAAAGAATGAAAAAGCAGATTTAAGATGCTAGATCAAGCATTGCCTGAAGGTACAACTGCTTTTGGACTTTATTGCTCAAACCACCTGACTTGGATTTTTCAGTTCTGTGCAACCAAAAGCATCCTCAGCAATGAAGGCAGGTGTTATTACTAATACCCTTTTACAAATTAGGATACCGAGGTTGAGGAGAACTAAGCAACTTGCCCTGGGTCACACAGCGTGCTTGCAGCAGAAACATCATCTGGGCCCTGGTCCAATTTGGGTTTAAAACCCAAGCTTTTTAAGCACAATGTCTTGCTAATATGAGGTAGTGAAAACTGAAAATGCCTTGAAAATGAGAATGTTTCCTAAAATGCAACTTCTTATTACTTCAGCAGTAGATTTAGGATTGTCACCTCAAACCCCAATTGAAACAGGCTACCTTAGTCCTTTCATCAAAAAATACCTGCCTGTGACTTGAATCTTGCATGGCTGTTCAGCAGGGATCAGCATCACGGGACAGCTCTGCCTTCTACATTCTAGTGACTGTTCGAGCAGGAGACCTTCTAGCCAACCTTGATCCCTCACTCTCAGCACATTCCTCGCCTTCTTATTCACTAAGAATATTGAAGGCGTTTGGTATTAAACTCTTTCATGTTCCTCTTTTAACGCTTCGGTGACTGTTCCTCATCTGTTCAGTAAAGCCCAGATTCCAAGTCCAACCAACCTTCATTATTGGCCTGCAATCGATGGAATTAATTGCACGCAAGCAAAAGAGGTTTTGGCTCATATGATGTTCAAATTGAATCTTCAGGTATGGCCAGATCCAAGGGCTCCAAGGGCACTGGCATGACCCTTCATCTCACAGCTCTCCTGGGCTTTATCTCACAGACAGATAGGTTCTCTCCGGGGGGCAAGGATCCAGCCAGGGGCTGCAGACCACCTCCTCCCAGCTCATCTGCTGCAGAGAAAAGAAAAAGTGCACACGAATCACTCTCAGAGGAGCCGTCGAGTGGCCCTGTCCCTACCGTATGCACCTCTTGAACCAGTCACTCTGGCGAAGGGACATAGGAAATCACTACTAGCAATGCCATGAGAACCTCAAGGAACTGGGGTGGGGGGGTTCTCCAAGAGCCAGAAAGTGGGAAATAGGACTGCAGGGTAATTATAAAACAAAACAAAACTGGAAGAATCTCAATCTTTTTCACTTTTCCCAAAACCTCATCTCCAGCCTTCAAGAGCTATATTCCAGAAATACCAAACTTCTCATCGTCCACTCTAGAGCAAGTTATTTTCATTCCTCTATACTTTTGCATATCTCACTTCTGGGAATGCCTCCTGCACTGAAGAATGTCTGGCTCAAGGCTCTAGCCTTCAGGACGCCTACTCGGATTCCTAGGAAGAGCATTGCTCCCTCTCGGGGCTATTTCCGTGGCTTGCATGGTCTTCCACTGTCATTTTTGTCACATCATGGTCTAACCTTTTGTTTCCATGCCTATTTGTCATCGGACTTGTATCTCTTTGATTACAGAGGCTATGGTATTCATCTTAATCCCAAAGCTGAGCACAATTATCTGCAGAAATACTTTACTTTTTTTAAAGAAATATTTTTTAAAAGAAATGTTTTATATTTTTTACTGAATACATGATTGACTAATTAATTCATTAGCAATGAATAACTCCCCTTAAAGAACAAAAAAACAAAGACGAACTTGGTGGCTCAGCCTGTAATCCCGCACCTTTGGGTGGCTGAGGTGAGTGGATTGCCTGAGCCTGCGGGTTCGAGACCCGCCTGAGCGGCGAGACCTCATCTGTACAATAAATCAAAAAATCAGCCGGGCATGGTAGCGCATGCCTGTAATTCCGGCTACTTGGAAGGCTGAGGTGGAAGGATCGCCGGAGTCCAGCAGGTCGAGGCTGCGGTGGCCGGGAGTGGCCACTGCACTCCGGTCTGGGCGACAGAGTGAGACTCCAACTCAAAACCAAAAAAACAAAAAAACCAGAGTGATTGAAGACAACAAACAGTAAACTGGGAACTGGGGGTTGAGATTTCTAACCTAGTCCTTATTAATTATGAGACCTTGAACAACTGATTTCCTCTTTCTTTTTTCTTTCTTTCTTTTTATTTATTTATTTATTTTGAGTCAGGGGTCTCACTCTGTTGCCCAGGCTGGAGTGTAGTGTTATGAACACTGTTCACTGCAGCCACAACTTCCCGGACTTGGGCAACCCTTACAACTCAGCCTCCCAAGTCGCTGGGACTACAGGTGCACACCACCATGCCGGGCGGATTTTTTTTTTTTTTTTTAGAGAGACAAGGTCTTGCTATATTGAACTCCTGAGCTTAAGCAACTCTCTGGCCTCGGCCTCCCAAAGTGCTGGGATAACAGGCGTCAGTCACTGCACTCAGTCAGTTTTCTATTTCTGACTGCCCATCCCGCATTTTTCAGCAAAGCAGTGAGATGAGATAATCTTTACAGTATCTAAAGAGTGAGATGTCATTTAGGAAAATTATAACTTCTGAAAATGTTCATGGAACATTGGTTACTTACACAGTATCCCCCACGTAGGGAAATGGCCTGTGGATGGTGTATTAAGAGTGTTTTTGTTTGTGTCTTCTTAATTATCTCTATTTTCTAAACTTTTAAAAGCTGACTAGGAGCCGGGCTCAGTGGCTCAGCCCATAATCTCGCGCCTTGGGAGGCTGAGGTGAGTGGATTGCCTGAGCCCGCGGGTTCGAGACCCGCCTGGGCAGGCGAGACCTCATCTCTATAATAAATCAAAAAATCAACCGGGTGTGGTAGTGCGCGCCTGTAGTTCCAGCTACTTGGAAGGCTGAGGCGGGAGGATCACTGGAGCCCAGCAGGTGGAGGCTGCAGTGACTGGTAGCGGCCACTGCACTCCAGTCTGGGCAACAGAGTGAGACTCCAACTCAAAAAAAAAAAAAAATCAAGAAAAAAAATGCTGACTAGGCATTATTTTTGCAGGAATATAATTTTCTGAAGAATAGGGTAGTTGGTAGAGACTAACACCCCTGACAATATAGAATTAGCAAGAGATAGTCTGCCAGAAAGGAACCTCTTCCCATCTGGACTTGTGGTAGGCTGCATAACGGGTTCTTAAATATGCCCACATCCTAATCCCAGGACCTGTAAATATTGCCCTACGTGACAAAAGGGACTTTGCTGATGTGATTAAGAATCTTGAGAGGGAGAGATTTTTCGAGATGATCTAGGTGGTCCTGATGAAATTTCCAAAGTCCCATAAGAGAGACCCAGAAGAAGTCGGAATTAGAGGGGAAATGATGTATGGGTAAAAGCAGATACTGGAGTGATGTCCTTCAAAGATGGAGGGAGGGCTGCAAGCCAAGGAGCACCAGTGGCCACTGGAAGCCGAAAACGGCAAGGGGCAGATTCTCCTCAGAGCCTCACAGGGACCCTTGACTTCAGCTCAGCAAAGCCGATTTTGGACTTGTGTTCTCTAGAACAGTTAGAAGAATGAATTTGTGTTATTTTAAGCCTCTGTTAGTTTGTGGCCATGTGTTACGACAGTAATAGAAAGCCAATATACAACTCTAGAAAAGTAAGCGAAAGGAAGCTGTGTTATTTTATAAGTTCGGTAAAGGGAAGAAAGCTGAGCTCTTCAACTGTACTTATAAACAGAATGAAAATGAAGTGAATATCAGCAGCATTCCTTTTTGTAGTGAAGTGATCTTCACAATATTCTCGTTTTTCTCTCATTTTTAGCTACAGACTCAGCCTTCACTCATTCGCTATTTCCTATTCTCCCCAGACACACACAGATGCCTAGAGGAAACTCAGCAGTGAGATAGGTAGCTGGGGTGCACATGCCCAAAGTGGGCCAAAAGAAGCCAGATAACTCTAGGTTAGATACAAGGAGGAATCTGCTGTCCAAGAGGGTAAAAATAAAGCTGCATTTCCAAAGGTGACTGTGCAAAAGTCCTTTGAAGAGTGTTCTGGAGGAAAACACCAGCCACCATTTGACTGGAGTTTCATTACATTTGCTGAAAAGCACAATGACGATAACTTCTGTGGTCCTTGGACTCACTGTGCAGGAGTAGGAGGCTACAAGCATGAGACTTCAGTCTGTGAGGGCTGGGGATAGGGATGCCCGTTGTTTGAGCAGACGCATTTCCAGCACGGGCATGGAATTCAGGGACACAGATGGAGCTTGGGAGTTGGGCTGGTGGTTTCCACCCACGTAGATAGAAGCGTCAGCTCTGAGCGGTCATACCATCTACCAGGATGGGGAGGACTTGAGCGTGGTTTGCAGGGGCATCTAGAGCTTTCTCAGAGGTCAGAGTCTGTCCATGGATCAAGACTGAGCAGTGTAGTGTGAGCCCGAGAGACGAGTCATATAAAGATCAAGCATATGGACTTTGGAGTCAGAGAGCCCTGAACTTGAAATGCAATTCTACCACTTAAGCAAGGTAGCATCCGAGGGCTTCAGCTTCTTCACCAGTAAATAATAAGCCATCGTCTCATTAGGTTCTCATGAGGATTCCATGAGCTATTACACATTAAGCATAACACCTAGAACATAGTAAGCATTCATTAAAGAAAACAGCGACTCTTATCTGTCGCAGTGTGATCAGACCTGGCTGTGGGTTAAAACAAGGTAACAAGAAAAGAGCGAGGGGAGTGTAAAGTAAGAGACCCAGCAGAGTAGAGGCATCCCAAGAACAAAGAGAGAACCTCGACCTGGGAAGCTTGCAAGTGAGCAGTGGCAAAGCCATTGCAGCCTCGGTACTAAAAGCACCAGACTCAAGTGAGGATTGGCAGGAAGCTCAGCAGTGAGATAGGTAGATGGGGTGCACATGCCCAGCTGGCGGCCATGCGACGTGGTGAAACATGAACGTGATGCGGTCGGTGAGGCCAGTCTCCAGGTTCAGCCCTTCCCCTGACTCACTGTGTGGCTTCGAGGACGCCTTTGCTCCTCTATAAAGTAAGAACAACAAAATGTGTCTCATAATAACTTCACTGCCTCTCTCACATAATTATTCTGAATCTCCATATCATAACACATTACAAATTAAGACTTCAGGCCAGGCACGGTGGCTCAGCCTGTCATCCCAGCACTTTGGGAGGCTGAGACGAGAGGATTGCCTGAGCCTGGGGGTTTGAGACCAGCCTGGGCAACTTGGTGAGACCTCGTCTCTACAATACATCAAGAAAAATTAGCTGGATAGTTCCAGCTACTTGGAATGCTATGGCGGAAGGATCGCCTAAGCCCAGCAGGTCGAGGCTGAGCGTGCCACTGCACTCCAGCCTGGGTGACAAGACTGAGACTCCAACTCAAAAACAAAAAACCGAAAAACAGACTTCTAATAGCTCCAATACATGCAGGCACTAGGGGGCAGTGTTTCACCTCTCGGCCCTCAACAAAGCCAGAGGGACCAGGTGCAGCCCAGCAGGCACCACCCAGGTGACAGGCCAGCACACGCCCAGCACCCAGCAGGGAGCCCACCAAGGGGCTGCTCGCAATACAGCAGCAGAGAGGGAGAGCTGAGCCAGATAAAAGGCACTCAGTGGTCTCTCTAATCTCTGAATATCAAGCCAGAGAAAAGCAAAAGAGTGACGGAGAACAGAGCTGTGGGAGGCAAATCTGTCACCCTGCGAGTCCTCAAGCTCAGTCCCTCTGACACCAAGTGCTTGCTCCAGACTCACTGTGTGGCTTTGAGGACGCCTCTGCTCCTCTATAAAGTAAGAACAACAAAATGTGTATCATATCTATGAATATACATAGATGTAATGTGAAGATGTCATTCTATCTCCCAAACGAGGGGTAAGCTGGCTTACCAAACTCCACAGTCAGTAAGGAGTCTGGCCTGAGACCAGTCTTCCCATGAGCAGACCTGCCATTTGACTTTTATCCTCTGTCTTATCTCCTCCCTCTCAGTCTTCATAAACAACTGTTTTTTGGCTGAAGGCTGAGAGAGTAGCAGAAAAATACAGCAGCCACTAGCCATGAGTGCCTATTCAAATTTAAGTTAATTTAAATGGAATAAAATTGAATATTTACTTTCTCAGCTGCACCAGTCCACCAGCCACCAGAGTTAATCACTGGACATTCGCAGGTTCTGCTGGGCGGCCCTCGTCTAGACCACCTGAGAGCAGTGAGTGTGCCACCTACAGCATTCAATTGTGTTACAATGAGCTACATGATTTTGTTATTAGAAAAATCAGTGAAGAACAGGAAAGGCATTTCTTACAGAAAGATGAGAACATGCCTATAAAAATAAATGGAAATTTAGAAGAAAATATTTGCAAAATAGATTTAGGGGATAGGTTAAAATTTCATCTGACTAAGAGTGGTGGACAAAGCATAAGAGATCGTTCAAGGTAAAGAAACTAAAACAACAATATGTATGACGTGAGTCTCAACACATCAATCATTTAAAAATGAAAATAAAAACAATGAGATAAATTCAATGAAACCAGCAAGTTACAGAAATTGTTTAATTGGGTAATGACATTTTTGAGAAATAATACATATTTATATGTGTTCATGCATATAAAATGTGAGATGAATTTAGAAGTGGAATTTTTAAAAAACCCAAAGGCTTAAAATATTATACAGATTTCCTTAAATTATTATTATACAGTGTCCATTTGCTTATCAGAGCATACTCGTCAGTACTCCAACTTGAACTTGCTTGAGAAAAGCAGTCAGTTTAATTGGCTCGTGGAATTTATAAATCCAAAATTGGTTTCTCTTCAAGCTCAGTGGATCCAGGGCCGACCTGTGTCATCAGGGCTTTTTCTCTCACCATATCCATTTGTTTCCTGCCGGGTGTGTTGGCATCCCTCCCTCCCACAGCGGTCTTCCTGCTGCAGTCTGGAAGGTGACACCCAAAGCCTCAGTGCCCGGCAGTCCTGCTGAGCGATCTCAGCGGAAAGAGATGCTTCTCTCCAGACTGTCAGATTCATCCTAGGAAGAGTCTGGTCCGCCGACAGGACCTCTTGCCCAACTCCCACCGCCCATTTCCCAGGCAGGCTGCTCTGTCACGCCACGCCCTTCACACTGA
>NW_007231409.1:5567-9551 GCF_000164805.1 Carlito syrichta | reverse complement strand
TCCGAATTTCCTTGCAGATTTTTATTCCTGATGATCTGTCTAGGGTTGTGAGTGGAATATTAAAGTCCCCAGCTATTATAGTGTCAGAGTCAATATCCTTTTGAGTTTACCTAGAAGCTGCTTTACGAAAGTTGGTGCTCCTATGTTGGGTGCATATATGTTTAGGATGGATATTTCTTGTTGATGAATTGAACCTTTTATCATTATGTAGTGGCCTTCTGTACCTTTTTTGATAGCTTAAAAAGTATTTTGTCTTAGTTTAAGATTGCAACTCCTCCTTTGGAGGCAATATATAGTTGCCTGGTGATATTTTATCCATTTTGCCATTCTGTCTTTTCAATGGTGCATTTAGGTCATTCACATTCAGGCTAATTATTGAAATGTGAGAGATTATCCCTGTCATGAAGTTCTTATAAAGTTGTTGTTGTTCCTGTTTGTTTTGCTGTCTTTCTTTTAGTTTTGGAGTTGATTCATGTGTTCTTTCAATCTTTTTCCTGTACTCTTGTGAAGAACATTGTTGATCTTTTTTCCTTTTCTTCTGTGTTTAATACTTTCTTAAGCATGTCTTGTAGGTGGTCTGGAGGCAGAGTATGTTCTTATGAATTGGATGTCTGGGAAAGGTTTTAATTCTCCCTCACTGATGAAGCTTAGCTTGGCTGGGTAGGTTATTCTTGGTTGAAATTGTTTATCTTTCAGAACTTTGAAGAAAGGTCTCCAAGCTCTCCTAGCCTGAAGTGTTTCTGTAGATAAATCTGCTGTTATTTTAATCGGTCTTCCCTGGTAGGTATTCTGACTTTTTTCTCTTGCTACCTTTAGGATTTTTTCTTTTATACCTACTTTGTTGAGGCGAATTAGTATGTGTCTGGGAGTTGGTTCTCATTTGTTGTCTTGCAGGGTTTCTCTGAATCTCTTGTGTTTGAATTTTTGCAACAATGATGAGATGAGGAAAGTTTTATTGAATAATTTCATGGAATGTTTTTTCCAGGGTGGTCTCTGTCTCTTTTTCTGCCTCAGGAAGTCCAATTACTCTTAGGGTCAGTCTCTTGAAGTAATTGCTTGTCTCTTGAAGGTTTTGTTCTGTCTTTTTAAGCTTCTTTTCTATGTTTTTGAAAGTTTGGATTAGTTCTATATTTTGGTCCTCAAGGTCTGAGATTATTTCTTCTGCTTGGCTAATTCTGCTTACCATGCTTATCAGTTTGTTATTTACTTCATTAACAGTATTCTTTACTGCTGTTATCTCAGTTATCACCTCCTTCCTATTATCCTCTTTTCCCTCCTCAATTCTTTTTAAACTCTCTATTAATGTCTTGATATCTGGGTTTCAGTTTGAGGCCAGTCATTCTGGGGGCTCTTCAATGTTTGTGTTCCAAAGTTTGCTTTCTCAGTGTCTGACCCATATTCTTCTTTTGGTTTTTCTTCATTTGTGTAGGTTTTCTTCCCCCTCCCCTTTTCCCTCTCTTCTTTAATTCTGTTTTTCAGGGATGGCAGGGTTGCTTTTACTGCTTTTTCTCCAATATCCTGTTCTTCCTTATGTGGATCTTCTGACTTTGTTAACTTTTGGACTGGGGTTGGGGGCTGTATTTTTGTAGTTTTGAGGTTTAATTGAAGGGGGAGCTGTGATTCAGAATCTATCTGCAGATTCCAGTAGCCACCGACAGGTGTATGGACACCCTGGAACCCACTTCCCACTGCCTTACAATCTTTTCATGCTTTGGGGGTTTAAGTTTGCTCCCTGGAACAAAAGGAGGTAAGAAAAAGGAAAAGATTGGAAGAAGGAGGGGGGCCAAGAGGAAGTTGGAGACAGAGAAGAATAGGAGGGAAAACAGACAGACATACCAACTAACAAACGAAAAGAGAGACAAAGAAAGAAGAGAGTAAAAAATAAACAAAAATCCCTAAAGCATACAAGTGATCATATGAACACAGAGTACAACAAAATCCTGCCTTTTGATGTATTCTTCCCTCACACAAACAGGAATCCTAAATAAAAAAACAAACAAAAGTGTACAAAACGAACAATTAAAAAAAATCAAAACAAGAATCCTGACTGGCTCTGAGGTCTTTCCTGTATGTCCAAAGTTCGTACAGTTCTGATCTCCAGATCCTCCCCTCTCATTGCAGGCAGATAGGGTTACTCATAGCTTGGGTCAGTTCCTTTGGCTTGCTGCCTGTCGGGTCTGCCACACAGACCTGAGTTGTCTGTGTCTGATTCAGCAGAGGGGAAGGGCTTCTGTCTCTCCTGGTTTGGCGAGATTAAATTATGCAACAAGTTGGACGCTGTGAGAAGCTGGGTGGGGCAATGCAAATCTTTGCCTGGAAAATGCAGTGTTTGCTTCTTTCAGCTTTCCCTGATCCTCTCTATCCACTGATAATATCTGGGGCTCCAGTTGATTCATTATGACAGGTGATGGTGTGGGCCTGCTACCAGGTACTGAGAAATGGTGAGATAGGCGGGCACCGCAGGTTGGCCTGCTGTGGGTGGCTTGAGATGGGGGAAGGAGCTGGGAATTCCATGGGGCTAGGAGCTGAGGGCCTTGGCAGCACCTCAGCACCTGGAACTGACTGCAACAGTCACCCCTTGCAGAGGTGGCAGTGGCAGTGGTGGTGGTATGCTGTGTGGGACCAGTTGTAGCAACCACCCTTTGCAGAGGTGACAGCGGTGGCGGGGTTACATGGAACTGGCTGCAGCAGCCACCGTTCGTGGAGATTTTCACAGTTTGAATTGTTCCGTCGCCATCTTGCCCCCTCTCCCTATGTATTACTTTTCAATGCTGAATAGAGTTACAGTAACAATGTGTAGTATGATGTTTGCTCAAAAGATGGCATTAATCAAATGAATGCTAGCATCACCGTGTGACAGAGAGGACAGTCAAAGAAAATGTCAGAGGCACAGTTGTCATTCAAGGAGTACAAGACCATTTTTGAAGTGGTATTTGAAATTTGAAGTACAATGAAAATGGAGACGTGAGAATGTAACAGAGCCTCCAACACGACTAACAACTGCATGCATTCATAGTAAGCTTGAGGCTCATGGTACTGTGTGTGATGTGCACAAGGGGTAATCCAGGAGGCCTCACACAGGAAGAAGTCCTTGCAGTAGTTTGCCATAATCAGAAGTGACTAGACGCTGATGGTAAACACTTTGAGCGCCACTTGTAATTGCTGAAGTCAAATGAGACTTGTATTCATCTTTTTTTTGTTATCTGAACATATGGGATATTACAGTTTTAATAAGGTTTTTTCCTTTCTTAAAGTGTGTGTACTTTTTTTGGCACCCTCTCTTTAATCTTAGGTTAGCAGCTATATTCCTTCGGTGTTCTGAAGAGGTCATTTCACTGTCTTCTTCTCCTATAATTATTGCTGATAATTCAGCTGTCTAATCATTGTCACTTGGTGGTGTTTTAAAAAAGTCTTTCAGACTGACCTGACGGACTTTTCTTTGCCCTTATCATTTTAGTTTCACTTCCTGTACAATGCATTTAGGTGTGACAATCTTTTATTCTCTGAATTACACTGAAATTCCGGTTATTAATGATTCAAGTTTTTCTTCAATTCTAAAAAGTTTTGCCCATTGTCTCTTCAAAAATCACCTCTCCTGAAATATATTATTTCTTTTAAACTCCTACTTGATGTGTGTTACATCTTCTCCCCCTATCTTCCGTGTTTCTTAACATCTCCTCTCTCTATCTTCCATGTTTCTTAACATCACTTTATCTCTCTGTGTTATTTTCTGTATAGTGCCTTTCATCTATCTTCCAGATCAACAGTTATCTCATAAGTTAAGTCTAATATGATATTCAGATCATTCATTGACTTCAAAATATTAATTATGATCATTTTTTAATTTGCAGATATGCTATTTGGTTAGTTTTGAGTAAACATTCAATACACTTCTTTTAGGTCTAATAATACTAGTATTTGAAGTGTTTGAGTATCTTACTTTACTACTCCTGGTTCTTACTCATGGGATCCTTGTTATATCAT
>NW_007231409.1:0-5517 GCF_000164805.1 Carlito syrichta | reverse complement strand
TCTAGGCTTGCTCTCTCACTCTCTACTCCTTCCTATAAGCTGCCATTAAAACCAAAGTCACAGATCTCTGGGCTCAAAAGATACTCTAAGATCCTCTGTCTTTAGCATTAACATTTTGCTCAGAATTCATGCCATCTTGTTTTGGGTTTCTGATAATTTTCCTTAGTTCACAGCCAATTTACCTTTAAAAAAAAACATGCATTTTTCTATAAAAGATAACTGTTTGGTAGTGAGAGGTGTTTTTTTTTATTCTATTTAATCTTGTTTATTATTTCAATTAGATGATGACACAGAACTCGTTCTGCAATATTCGCACTGGCAATCCTTTGATATGGCTGCTGTAGTTAATCTCCAAAGACAACTGTCCAATGAACCATACCTTCTGAAATTCACATCACTTAGAGGAGTCGCTTCCTATGTTGAAACTGAGTTAGTCATATGTAACTAGTAAAGTGCAGAAAAAGTGACACCATATGCTAGATTGTCAAGGCTAGATTCTAAAAAGCCATAAAAGTATCTTTTTTGTTGTTTTGGAATGTTCATAGTTGGGATGCACCTTCTCAGTACCCAGCCATCATGGTGTACGAAGCCCAGACTCTAAGAAAAGCCCTTGTTTGTCCCTTTTGTTACCTGGCTCAGCGAAACTCCTATTGCATATGTATCAGCCAGTACCAAATACCAGTCATATAAGCAAATCATCTTGGAAGTCTGGCCCAGTTGAATCTTCAGATGACTCAAGTCTCAGATCCCAAATAAGTTATTGAGAGATCCCAACCACGCTCTCTAGATGAACCCACTCAGCCTACTGAATGATGAGAGATATGAATAAATTGTTGTGTTTAAGCCAGTACCTTTTTGTATAGTCTATTGCATAGCTATGCATTAATAGATCAACAGTCAAGTATCTGTGAATTAGTAGCCATTGTAGCTAAAGTGACTTTGCAAATCTGTGCTGTAATATATTATGTTGATATTAGAGGGTCTTGAAATTTTTGAACCCCTAGAAGAGGACCACCTAACTCTTATACTCATATATAGTATACAAACACTACATGGCACATATAAAGAGTCCCCAAATAGACCATTCCATCATATATATATAAATGAATTCTGTGTGAATATATTTTATGGCTGAATAGTATTCTAGTGTGTGTGTGTGTGTGTGTGTGTGTGTGTGTGTGTGTGTGTGTGTATTACAGTAGAATGCTATTCAGCCGTAAAAAAAGGATGAAATAATGTCTCTTGCAGCAACTTGGAAGGAAAGGAAGACAGTTATCCTAAGTGAAGTACTCAGGAGCAGAAAACCAAATACCACATATTCTCACTTATAAGTGGGAGCTAAGCTAGGGGTCTGCAATGGCATACAGAATGACATAATGGACATTGGAGACTTGGTAGGGGAAAGTGGGAAGGGTGAAGGATGAAAAAAAATCACCTGTATCAGGTATGAGGTGCACAGGCTGGGGTGACGGGTACACCCAGACTTTTTCACCAATATATAACGCATTCTTAGAAACAGAAGCCACTTGTATCCCTAAAGCTACGGAAAAAACTAAAACAGAACCTGCACCGTCCAGACCTTTGAACAGCTGGCACTTTCTTATCCTTTATCTGATCTTGAATACGGCCTCTTCAGAGACATCGTGTTTTTTTTAATACCTTTGTTGAGATATAATTGATATGCAAAATATATCCAATTTGATCCCTTTGGACATGTGCACACATTCCAAACCAGCACCACAATCAAAGTAATAAATATAACAATTACTGCCAAAAATAGAAATTGAAGAAAATACCCAAAGCCTTCACAGTTATGTGATTCCGTTGTAGGATGTTCCTGAAATGATACAATTGTAAAAGTGAAGAACAGATGAGTGGTTGCCAGGGGATGAGGAGCGGGGTGTCTGGCAGGGAAGTAGGTGTGGCTAGACCAGGGCAACATGAGGGATGTTTGTGGTGATGGAAATGTTCTGGATCTCGATTATATCCGTGTCAACATCCTAACTGTGATACTGTACTCTAGTTTTGCAAGATGTTGTCATTTTGAAAAGGATAGCTAAAGGGTACACAGGGTCTAGCTGCATCATTTCTTACAGTATGGGAACCTACACTTGTCTCAGAAGAAAACGATGAATTCATACAATTGTCTGCAGTGCTCTCTATTCCCCCGGGGGGGGGGACCACTCCCACTGCCGCATCCTTGGTAGCCAGGTCTCCATTCTAAGTTACCTTTAGCAAGAAAGTGGCTGAATCAGTGTTGGATTGTGATATCCAAACACCATTTTTTTCCAGTGATTCAGCAAGCTGTTCATGATTTCAGGTAGGAAGGTTTTTGATTTTTCTGCAGGCTTTAGTTGCTTCCATCCAAGAGTTGGATTCAACAAACACTGCTATGAGGTAGGTGTACTGGAGGCAATTACTTTGGGTGCCTGTTTTTTTTGGGGGGGGGTTGACACTGCCGTCACATGTAACATGCTTTTCCTCTTCTCCACGGGACAGACGTTAAGGGGGAAATACGTCTGCAGCGCTAGCCGTGACCCAGACTTTATCCTCAATATCAGGCTAACTGGGGACCCCTGTTTGACCCTCATCCCCGCAGGACCCACCTCCCTTCCTTCCCACACAGCCACCTCTTCCCTCCTTCTCCCCTCTCTGCCATCAGAGAACACGCGCGCACACACACATTGTTTCATTTGGTGTAGGCTTTATTTTGTTAGTCTTGAAAGGGCGCCTGGTAATTCAAATTTTCCAGTTGGTCGTTTTTCTGTAGCCACACCGCTTTCGACTTCTCAGGCTGTTCGGAAGCCTTGGGCCTCACGTCAAGTCATGGGCTTTCCAGGAAAACTCGGGAGGTGGAGGCGGTGGAAGCCTCCACACTCAGCGGCTCCGGAGCTGGCTCCGTGAGCTCCTCGTGCTCCCCGGGGTTATGGCAGGACACCGACGGCTGTTCTTCTTTCTCGGGTTTTTCCGTCTCCGGACAGGCCTTTGGGGTCCCTTTACGATAGACCGTTCTTCGAGAATATCCACGACGCGATCTTTTTGTCTTTTTCGTTCTCTTGGGAGCCTGAAACGACAACCAGGAGATCACAGAAGGGCATGACTCTGGGGGAAGAGGGTGGAGGAGGGATGGGACCACACACTTCCCGAGAAGGGGTGCCGGTTGAAGGAGGCTCATGCCAGGTGAGGACAGGCAGGACTCTGGGGCGGGAGAAGTCCGGGGAAGACGGGGAGGAGCTTGGGTGAGTCGCTCACGGCGGCACGTCCTCGGCCGGTGGGTGGAGTAACGGCCGTCCTCTTCCTGCCCCCGCTCTTGCTCGAGGGCGACTCCGTGTTCGAGGGTGACTCGGTGGGTTGAGTGATGGCCTTCCTCTTTCTTCCCCGAGCCTTGCCCGAGGGCGACTCCTTGTTCGAGAGCGACTCCCTGTCCCCCATGCTGGCAGCGTCTCCTTTTCCTGCCACCCTCGCGGTGGGAGTACTTCCGAGCGAGGTGCCTCCGCCCTGCGGGCCTCCCTATACATAGCCCTCGCCACGTCGTGCCAGACCACACCCCTGAGCATTGTTTGCTCAGCGCTCAATGGCCCAGCCAGTGGTAGCCCTGGGGGAGGGGCTCCGACGGCACCAGGCGCCGTCTCTCGCTCCCAGGGTGGGGTGAGTGTGGGAGGCCAGGCTGGGGCGTCCAGGGCACAGCTGAGACGTCGCCATGCCCCATCCTGCCAGCTTCATGGGCAGGGAAACGCTGGAGGGCCTCAATACGCGAGTTGGAGAACACCTCTGGGAAGGCACCCTTAAAGAGCCTTCCCAACCCATCTGCCACACTCTTCATCTCCCTTGCTCAATCCTGGCTGGTCACATAGCAGGGTGAGGGTATGCACCACAAGCCTTCTTCCAAGGGGTTCATCCTGTGTTCTTCCACCCTTCACACTACTTCGTTTCTGCAAGCTTTACCTAAAATCCTTCTATGGAAATGTGGTTAAATTAAGTCTCTGGAAATGGGAATCATTCCACTTGCTGCCTACACACTTCCCTTCTGCACCTTGAAGACCATAAACTTCTTGTCTACCACCAGGGAACTTTGCCATCCATCTCCCTTCCCGGTGTCCTCATAGCTCACCTCGATTTTCTGATTTCCAGTCTGAAAGCACTGCCTTCAGGCTGTCAAGACTTCAGTGTGGGTTGAATTATTGGCCTTGTGTTCTTCGCAGTAGGTGCAGTACCCAGGCCTGGATTTTTACGGTTAGGGGAGCTAAGACAAAGGTTCACATGCAAAAGTTGTGCTGGATGTTTGCATACAAAAAACTACAGCCAGCCGGGCTCGGTGGCTCAGCCTGTAATCCCGCGCCTTTGGGAGGCTGAGGTGAGTGGATTGCCTGAGCCCGCGGGTTCGAGACCCGCCTGGGCAGCCAGACCTCATCTCTACAATAAATCAAAACATCAACCAAGGCGTGGTAGTCCATGCCTGTAATTCCGGCAGCTGGGAAGGTTGAGACGGAAGGATCGCCGGAGCCCAGCAGGTAGAGGCTGCGGTGACGGAAGCGGCCACTGCACTCCAGTCTGGGCGAAAGAGTGAGACTCCAACTCAAACAAAACAAAGCAAAACAAAACCAAAAATGACAGCCTGATGAGTTCATAGTTGAGGGGTTTTGTTCAACATTGTCCTTGAAGTACAATGGACCTGGATTGGAATAGACCTCCACATTGGAAAGGAAGAAGTAAAGCTGTCTTTTTCAAAGACACAAGGTCATCGATGAAGAAGGCTCTATCAATCTAAAAACAATGCTTCTAGAGCTAGAAATTGAGCTTAACAAAGTTGCAGAATGAAATATCAATATACAAAAATTATGTGTCTCTATAATCTAGTGTTGAATGATGGAAATTGAAATAAACAACAGTGCAAATTAAAATAACTACAGAAAATAGGAATTACATAAGGACAAATCTAGCAAATAATCACAAGAATAAACACTCAACATCATTATCTATTAGCAAAGCCATAACCAAAATAACAGTGGGAAACCTACACACATATCAGAATGACTCAAATTGGAAAGACTTAACCCTCCCGATTATTGACAAAGATGTGACACATGGGAACTGTCACACATACCTGGTGAGAATGCCAAATGGTACAACCATTTTCAAAAACATTTTGGCCGCTTCTTAAGGAATTTATCACACCTCTACACTAGGATGCAGCCATCCCACTTCTACGTATTTATAAACAACTTTTAAAAATTCAAACTAATCTATCATGACAGACCAGTGGTTGCTTAGGATTGGGGATTCAGAGAGTGGCAGGAGGGAGGGATTACAGAGAACTGGGAGGAAAATGTTGGGGGTGATGGATATCTTGATCACTGTCTTGATTATGGTGAGATTTCTCAGGTTTATTTGCATGTCAAAGGTTACCAAATTGTACACTTTCCAAGGCGGAGCAGATAAAGAAGTTGAGGAAATTTCTTAGGATGGAGCAATGTAGCATGAGCATGAATGAATTCTTGTTATAACAATGACAAAATG
>NW_007231408.1:0-5992 GCF_000164805.1 Carlito syrichta | reverse complement strand
CTCACTCATATAGTGGACCTTGAACATCCAATGTAATACTATAAGAAAATGACTGACAGTAGTGGGAAACTATGGGGGGGGAGTGAGATGGGATTAATGGTAGTAAATATATGTCTGGGGATGGGGAAACACCTCTTATAGACAAGGGTGCCTGAATGAAACATATTTGTATAACTAACCCTTAACTGTACCCCACAATATCATAATAAAAAATACTGATTACAAAAAATAAAAATAAAATGCAGGTTTCTCAAATAAATGAATACTGCATGTTCTCACTAATAAGTGGGCTCTAGAGATCACACAGGCACAAGTATAAGATTGGCAGATGCTGGACACTACAAAAATAAGGAGGGAGAAAAGAAGGAGAGAGACACATGGAAACACACTGGGTACATGGTCCACTCTCAAGGGGAGAGAGGGTCAGTTAGAAACCCAAACTTTACCTGATGCAACCCATTTATGTAGTAAATCTCCACTTGTAGCCCATAACTCTAAAATAAAATAAAACTTTAAAGCCCATAACTTTAAAATAAAAAGAAAAATAAATAAAATGCATATATCTGATTATTTTGTACAGCTTCTCTTACTACTTTCTTACTAGAAGATAGGCAAGTTACTTAATTGTCTCTGCACTTGTGTTTTTTTAGCTAAAAAGTGGAAATAATACATTGCTTTTCATAGTTGCTGAGAAGAAAAACTGCAGCAAAATATTTAAACCTTTTACCACAGTGACTCTGGCTTGTATGAATAGCAGTCATGGTTGTTGCTTTTGTTATTATGATGTCTCCCCATATTGTATAGAGATAATGGGAGGGTTATCAGGGGATAATCTTAACTCAGTGTATGAAGTTTGTGCATGGGATGAGCTGTGGTCCTGGATATGCAATTTCTCTTTTCTCCTGTTAAAAATCAAATGGGACACTGTTTAAACATCAAAGAGTTCATCTGAGCAACCACTGGGTCTTTAATTGGGACACATCTATTAACAATTTATAGTTTTGTATCTACTAGAAGGGTATGAAGAAAAGTCTTTTATAAGATGCATAAGAAAGTGAACTAAATTCTATAACTGATTACTTACAGTTGTGGTTGCTTTATTATTACACTAGCCAGTGGTTATTTTCTGGTTATGTACATATAGATTAATTGGATGTTTGTGGTTAATTAAACAGAAGTTCCTTTCCTTTTAAGAGAATAATCTACAAAAAATTCATTCGTGTTCTATTTGGCTTCCTAACATAGAAGCCCAGGGCATTAGAGTCATGTTAGGCTAATTGCCTCTTATTTACTTATTTATTTATTTATTTATTTATTTATTTATTTATTTATTTATTTATTTATTTATTTATTTATTTTTTGAGTTGGAGTCTTACTCTGTCACCCAGACTGGAGTGCAGTGGCCGCTCCCGCCCATCGCAGCCTCGACCCACTGCGCTCCAGCGATCCTTCCTCCTCAGCCTTCCAAGTAGCTGGAACTACAGGTGTGCGCTACCACACCCGGCTAATTTTTTGATTTATTGTAGAGGTGAGGTCTCACCAAGTTGCCCAGGCGGGTCTTGAACCCCTAGGCTCAGGCAGTCCACTCACCTCAGCCTCCCAAGGCGCGGGATTACAGGCTGAGCCACCGAGCCCGGCTCTATTTATTTATTTTTTTAACACTTTCTAGATAGAATGGTTTTCCCTGAATTTTATAAATGTATGGCAAGTAGGGTCTCAAATACACCATCCTGTTTCCTGAGTTTAAATATTGTAGAGTTTTTTTTTTTAGTAAAACAAAAACAAAAAAACCCACTAAATTTCCAGTTCCATGTTTGCATTCCCAAATGTCAAATTCCATTCAATTTACATTATCAATTATTTGTACTTCATTGTACGTTGCAAATAGATGTAGTATTCTAATTGTTTATCATGTTTTTACAGGGCAGTGGGTGGCTCTTATTACACATATATATTTTCTGCTTATGGGCATTTCACATGAGAAGGAAGCTGAATAATATTACTTGATGGCCTAACCTGACATTTGCCTCAAACTTACCTGTGTTCCAGCTAACAGTGCTTCTCCTTGGGTCTGTCATCTTGAAAATATTTATTCACTTATCAGTGCCTTATTTTTTCATTAAATGTAAATGAATCTTTTCAATAGAACTTTAAAGATAAGAAAGAAGTAGATTAAAAATAGATTATATTTTACTTTATATTTATATTTTATTTTTCTTCCACTGAATATGTGTAGTAACTTTTTGAGTTCTCTTTTTGGTCATTTCGAATAAAATTTCACATTTTTTAAGTTAGAATCCTTTCAGGAGAAATAAATGGGAAGAATCTATCTTCCATTAAGACTGCAGAAAAAGAATGTCTTTTCACAAAAAAGTATATTAGACAAATTTTTAAAATACAAAAATTTACCAAAATATCAGTTTTTGTTTATTTGCAGGGTGGAGAATGTGCTATAGTGGATAAGTCTGTTTTACAAGTCTGTTACTTGTATTTGGATGGTTAATGTTAAATTCTATGGGACTACCTTATTCAATTACTCTGGTTAAAATTTCCAGTACTGTGTTTGATGGAAGTGATAAAAACAGGTATTCTGTATTGTTTCTGATCTTAGGGGAACATTTTTTTTGTATATATATTCTTTTAAAATATTGTTTTATTTTAGTTCTAGTTTATTTTATGTCTTTATCACAAATAATTTGGTAAATGTGTCTTGTGCATCAATTGGGATGATTATGGTGATTCAGTCACTTTGCTAATGTCTGTATTACATTGATTCATTCTGATATGTTGAACTGCCTTACACTTGACCATCGTGTATAATTCCTTTGCTATGCTGCCAAATATGATTTGTTAATATTTATGTTAGAACTTTTGCATTGGTTGTAATAAGGATAATTGTCTGAAGTTTTTTTTTTCCTCATAATGGCCTTGTCCATTTTTAGTGTCAGTGTAATTTTGACATCAGAGAATGAGTTTAGATATGTTCCCTCCTCTTCACTTTTTGGAAGCATTTAAGTAGTGTTGCCATAAATTTTTAAAATAATGTATTTGATACATTTCAGTAGTAAAATTATTTGGTCTAGGGATTTTATTTGCTGGGGGGTTTGATTACTGCATTACTCTTCTACAACTGTATGTCTGTTCAGAATTTCTAATTCTTTATGACTCAGTCTTGGTATATTGTGTTTCTATAAATCTGTTCTTCTCATCTATGTTATCCAATATACTAGTGTACACTTACAGACATTTTAAGGAATGTTTAAAGTACATATATTTTTTTCTTTGTTCTGCTATTATGTATGTAATCTGCTTTTATTGATATGGTGGTAGGTTGTGGGGTAAAGAGAAGCATTTTATCGAGATATAATGTATCCATGTTTTTAGGAAGCCTGTCTCTCCCTGGGTTGTGTCTCCTATAAGTCCTTTTATGCTCTTTCCTATCTTTAATTGAGATGGAATGGTAGGGAGCATGAGTTTTGGCATTTTTCTTATCCCAGAAGGTGGGGTTCTAGCATAATTTTTATTGATTTGCCTTTTCATAAATAGTTTCTCCTTCAGACAAGATTGTTAAAAAAAAGATAACTCTCTCAGCATATTTGAAAAGGACTACTTTTGTCTTTCTCTTGCTGGAAGCAGAAAGCAATTTATCTGTGTTTTTCACTGTCAGAATCTGGTAGTGATTTTAGAGGTAAAAATTATAATTTGGGGAGACTCTTAAAACTAGGCACACTGGAGATTGTAACTCTCAAACTCACCAATTACAGTTTAGGTTTTCATACACATCAACTGCTCTTCACAGGGATTTCTTATGGTTTTCTGATCATATGATTATGATTTTGATATGGTTATGCTTCTCTGAATTTGCCTGTTCATCTCTCCCATTTGAGATGGTGCTATGTACTGCAAACTCCGTTCTCTGATAGATCTGAGAAGAGTTTTTGTTTTCAGTGTGTTTGCTTTTTTATTTTGTGGATATTAGTGCACTTTCTATGTCCTTACTTGTAAGACCAGAAACCAGAAGTGTCTGTCTTCAGGTTTTGATGGTTGGCTGCTGACTACTTTCAATCCTAGACCCTCTTTCTTTCACTTGTGGCTCCATATCTGGATAAGGAAATAAGAAACCTTGGCGGTCTCTCTTTTGGTGTCAGCAGTAGGTCAAAACCATGCAAATCCCCGACCATGAAATTCAATACTCACCCTAACTTCCTACCTAAACTCAGTATTAAAAACAGGCCTGGCTTGACTTTTACTTTTTTAACTCAAGCAATGTCATACTACCTTAGAGATATGCCCTATTTTCCTACAAAAGTCAATTAAGTGAGTCATAATTTTCTACTGTAACCAAACACACCTGTGCAGGTGACCATAACAACTTACACCATCAGTAGGATGTGCAGAAATTGCCCACTACTCTGTGATCTGTCTTTTCTTGTTTTGACTTGCTAATATGTTCCATTACCTGATGTCTGGCACGTTATTGACTTTCTGCTTGCTAAGGACTAAGTGCTTTGAACTATGTTGCTTTGTTTTTGTTTTTTTCTGCCAAATCTGTGAATTTAAACTCTGTTTGCCATATAACTGGGCTAGCAAACATATTCCAACAATTTCTCAAATTTTCATTATGAAATATCATAAAAGTAACAAATTTTTTGTTCTGTTTTATAATAATAATATTAACATATTTTAATCATTGTCAGGATTATCTGACAATGATCTTTTGTTAATTCTATTTTGTTTATTTCTAATTTTTGAAATATGTGCTCATTTATTTTTTACTCAGAACATGCATTTTGTTCATATTGTATTTATTGCAGATTTCTATTTTTATTTTGATTTATTTCTTTTTTTTTTACATGTGGCCTTTTATGACTGGCTTCTTTTATTAAGCATGATATTTTCTTATTGCAGATTTTTAATTGTCTCCTTTCTTTTTAATTTTTCTAATTTTAACTCATATGAATTTGTCTGTGACTTTATTGTTTGCTCTTTTATTTTGTAGAAAAAAAGCTGCCTGCATTTTGTTAAAAAAAATTATTGTAACTTCTGCAAGTGGTATATTTGTATTTTTTATATTTGGATCTATACATTGATAATACATTGATTATCATCCATGGAATAGAGATCAGTGTAATGCATTTGCTCAGTCAAATACCAGTTACCATTGTTTTAAACTGTGTAAAATTTTCTTCACTATTCTACAATGCCTTCTCTCTCATCAACTTTTCATTTACATTTAAGCTCATTAAAGACTTTTACTTTATCTTTCTGCTTCTACTATGCTGTCCTGAATATTATATTAAAAATGCTTGATGGATATTAGGCAAGCCACCCCATTATTGTTTAGAAGATGTTGACAGTAGTTAGCCATTTGTTAATAGCATGTTGTGGCCATCTTTACCAGGTACTGTTTGCTATCACTCATAATAAGCCCCTGGCAATTGCCACCAGCGGCCCTATCTCATCCACCACTGGAGGTCCTATTCCAACTACCACTAGACGATCTGCCCCATGTAACACCAGAGCTCCTGTCCCATCTACCACCAAAGGCCCCTCCCCATTTATCACTGAATGTTCTGCCCCATCTATCACTGGAAGCTCTGCCTCATCCATCACCAGAGGGACTGCTTTATACAGCACTGGAGGCTCTGCCCAGTCTACTACTGGAGGCTCTGCCCCACCTACCACTGGAATATCTGCCCACATCAAAAGACTCTTCCTTGCAAGACACCTGGCATGCTGTCCAGGCATACATAGAGCAGAATTACATGCTGACACAGGGGAATTTCTGCTCCCTCTTTTTCCCTTGGATTGGTTTGCTAACCATTTCTCCTATGCCTTTTCTCTTAATGTTAAATGGTACTTAGTTGTTTCAGTATGCTAAGTATACTAAGAGTAAACATCTGAAATGTTTAATCTGTAACATGTATGTATTGATGTAGTATACGATTATGTATTCTTTGCACTCTTGACTGATTTGAGTGACTTGAGCCTG
>NW_007231407.1:0-21353 GCF_000164805.1 Carlito syrichta | reverse complement strand
TGAGGCTCTGCATATGTAGTCAGTGGAAATTAGAAACTGCCTGAGTGCTAAAGTCAAGTCCCAACATATGCAGAGCCTCTCCATTAAGACTAGTAGATTTATTGGTTGCAGGCAAATAATTCATTAGCTGACCACCAAGCTAACCAAGTAGAGACATTAATGGCCACACGTGACAAATACAGATTTTGGAGAATTCGCTCACAAAAAAGCCAATAACAAAACAAACAGTCACTAAAACAAGAAGCAACAATAGCTGCAAACACTGAGAAAGAGGGAAGAATCTTATTTTCATACTTGCCACATTACATTGTTAAAAAGGCCCAGTTTTAAACAATGTTAGGAGTCATGAAAAAGAGCAGGAAAGCATGACTTCTACACAGGGAGAAAAGGCAAGCAGTCAAACTATACCTGAGGAAAGCTAGATTTGACTTATTAGATAAAGACTTTGAATCAACTATTTTCTGAATTTTCTCCAAAATCTTTCACATGTTCTGCTATCCAGGAGTTTCCTTTTAAAGTGTTTGATTATCACTGTGGTTACAAGAATAAATTATTATTAAACAGTGACCTGTGATTCTTTTTTGATCAAATGTTTTGAGCATTTTTGGCAGGTTTTCCTGGGATCAAAATTCTAAATTAAGTCTTCATTGCCTATAATTAACATTGAGATTCTCCTGCTGAGGCTCTGGAAGACCTCAAAGAATGTATCTTTCATCTTGTACATATATTCAACAATTAGAATTTTTTGATAAATTGTGGAAGACATTGTCAAATGATGTGATACTAGATTTTTCAATTACACTGATAGGTATATTATTGATATAAATGTTCCAAAATTATACAGTCAGAAAAATCTAAATATGCTATCAGTTATAATATTATGTTAATTATTTTCAAAAATTATCTTTGAATGGCTATGTCATTAATGTATTATAAAGATTATATGAAACTTACAAATGTTTGATTGTCCTGGTGTGCCATTCTTAGTCATAATTCTTATTGTCATCTTTTGTTGCTTCTGTACTTTTTTTAATTTTATAGTCAAGGGGTACATGTGAAGGTTTGCTACATTGCATGATGGTAAAGTTAAAAAGAGACTTTTTTAAAACATCAAGAAAGAACCAACTTATCATGAAGAAGAAATTCTAATAAGATCAACAGCTAATTTAGAATCAAAAAACATGGAGGCTGGGAGGCAATGGGATTAGATATTCAAAGTGTTAAAAGAAAAATTTGTCAACAAAGAATTCTACATCTGGCAAAACTCTTTCAATAAGTACATTTCAAGTGCTTGCTTATCTTCTTTGCAGAAATGTACATCCAACTTGTCCATTTTTTACTTAGGTTGCTGTTGTTGAGTTTTAGTTCTCCATATGTTCTGAATTTTAATCCCTTAAAACAAATATACGATATGCAATTATTTTCTGCCATTCTGTGGGTTGTCTTTTTACTCCATGCTGATACTGATAGTATCTCCAAGCACAAACTTTTAAGATTTTCATGAAACACAATTTATCTATTTTTCTTTTGTTGCCTATACTTTTGCTATCATAGCCAAGAAATCATGGCCAAATACGATGTTGTGAAAAATTACTCTGTCTTCTTCCAAAATTTTTAAAGTTTTAAGTCTGATACTTAAGTCTGTGATCCAGTTTTACTTAATTTTGAATATGGTGTTAGGCAAGGGTCTGCCTCCATTTTTTGCATGTGAATATGCAATTTTACTAGCACCTTTCATTGAAAAAGCTTTATTTTCTCCCACTGAATAGTGTTGACACTTTTGTCAGAAAACATTTAATTATATATATTAGGTTTTGTTTCTGAAGTCTATATTTCTTTCCACTGGTAGTACCACATTCTTTTGATTACTGAAGCTTTGTAATAAGTTTTGAAATCAAGTAGTATGAGTCCCCAGGCATTGTTGTTCTTTTTCAAGATTGCTTTTGCTATTCAGGGTTCTTTGAGATTTCATAGGAATTTTATGTATTTTTCTTTATTTCAATAGCTTTAGGGGATACACATATTTTCTGGTTACATGATTGCACTTTATGGTGGCAAAGAAGTCTGGACTTTAAGTGTACCCACCACTCCCACCTGTGCATATTATATCTGATAGGTGATTTTTCATCCCTCTCTTCTGAGTCTCCAATGTCATTATATCATTCTGCATGCCTTTGCAGATCTTTAATTTAGCTCCCACTTATAAGTGAGAACACATGGTGTTTGGTTCTCTGTTCCTGTATTGGTTCACTTAGGATAATGTTCACTAATTCCATCCAAGTTGCTGCATAAGACATTATTTCACTCTTTTTCATGGCAGATAGTATTCCATAGTGTATATATGCTGCACTTTCATTGTTCACTTATCAGTTAATGGGCATTTAAGTTGATTTCACATCTTTGCAATTATGAACTGTGCTGTGGTGAACTTGCAAGCAAAGGTATCTTTTTTATATAACAATGTCTGTTCCTCTGGGCAGATACCTGGTAGTGGGACTGCTAGATCACATGGTGGATTTACTTTTAGTTCTTTGAGAAATCTTCACACCTATTTCCACAAAGGTTGTACTAATTTACACTTCCACCAACAATATATAAGCTTTCCTTTTTCACCACATCCATGCCAGCATCTAGTGTTTTTTTTATTTTTCAGTAACAGTCATTCTGACTGGTGTAAGATGGTATCTCAGTGTGGTTTTAATTTGCATTTCCCTGACAATTAATAATGTTTAGCATTTTTTCATGTGTTTGTTGGCCATTTATATGTCTTTTTTGAGAGATGTCTGTTAATGTCATTTGCCCACATTTTAATGGGGTTATTTGCTTTTCTCTTGCTGACTTGTTTGAGTTCTTTGTAGATTCTGGATATTAATTAGTCCTTCATCAGACGCACAGTTTGCAAATATCTTCTCCCATTCTATAGGTTGCTTATTTTCCCCATTGACTTTTTTTCTGTGTAGAAGACTTTTAGTTTAATTAAGTCTTAGTTAGTTAGTTAGTTAGTTAGTTAGTTAGTTAGCGTTAGTTCGTTAGTTTGTTAGTTCGTTCGTTAGTTCGTTGCATTTGCTTTTGGAGTTTTAGTTATAAATTTTTTTATACAAAAGAGTTTTTCCTAGTTTTTATTCCAGAATTTTTATGGTTTCAGGACTAACATTTAAGTCTTCAATCCATCTTGAGTTAACTTTTGTATATGGGGAGAGATAGGGACTGAGTTTCATTTTTCTGCGTGTAGTTATCCAATTTTCTCAGCACTGTTTGTTGAATAGGGTGGCATTTCCCCAATATATGTTTCTGTCTGCTTTATCAAAGATCAGTTGATTGTGGGTATTTGATTTTATTTCTTGATTCTCTATTCTGATCCATGTCTCTGCTCTTGTACCAGTACTATGCTGTTTTGGTTACTACAATAGTATAATTTGAAATCAGGTAATGTGTTGCCTCCAGCTTTGTTCTTTTTTGCTTAGTATTTCTTTGGCCATTATGGCTCTTTTTGGATTCCATACAAATTTTAGAATTTTTTTTCTAATTCTGTGAAAAATGACATTGGTTATTTGATAGGGTTGCATTGTTTCTGTAGAATACTTTGGATAATATGGTCAGTTTAACAATGTTGATTTTCCAGGCCGTGAGCATTGTTTGGATTCTCTACAATTTATTTCATCAGCGTTTTGCAGTTCTTTTTGTTGAAACCTTTCACATCCTTGGTTAAATATATTCCTGGATATTTTAGCTTTTTGACTGTTATTGTAAATGTAATTGAGTTATTTATTTGATTCTTAGCTTGGTCGCTATTGGTGTATATCAGTGCTACTGATTTTTGTGTGTTGATTTTGCAGCCTGAAACTTTACCTAATTCATTTATAAATCCCGGGAGTCTTTTGGAGGAATCTTTAGGATTCTCTGGTATGAGATCATATAGTTGGCATAAAAAGATATTTTGATTTCTTCTTTTCCAATTTGGATACCTTTATTTCTTTCTCTTGCCTGACTTCTCTGGCGAGGACTTCCAGTACTAAGTTGAATAGGAGAGGTGAAAGTGGCATCCTTGCCTTGCTCTAGTTCTGAGGGGGAATAAATTCAACTTTTCGCCATTTAGAATGACTTTGGTTGTGGGTTTGTCACAAATAGCTTTTATGCTTTTGAGGAATGCTTCCTCTATGCCTATTTTGCTGAGGGGCTTTATCAGAAAGTGTTGCTAGATTTTGTCAAATGCTTTTTCTGCATCTATTGAAATGAACATAAGATTTTTGTTTTTAATTCTGTTTATGTAGTGGATCACGTTTATTGACTTACATATGTTGAACCACCCTTGCATCCCTAGGGTAACCCATTTGATCATGGTGAGTTTTTTAACGTGCTGATGAATTCAGCCATCTAATTTTTTGTTGAGAATTTTCACATCTACATTTATAAGAGACATTGTTCTGTAGTTCACTTTTTTGTTCTGTCTTTTCCTAGCTTTAGTATCAGGGTGATACTGGCTTTGTAGAATGAGTTAGGAAGAAGTCCCACCTCTTCAGTCTTATGGAATAGCTTCAATAAAATTGATACCAGTTCTTCTTAGAAAGTCTGGTAGAATTCAGCTGTGAGTCCATCAGGTCCTGGACTTTGTTATTGTTGTTGTTGTTGTTGTTTGGAAGATTTCTAATTGCTGTTTCAATCTAGCTATTCATTATTGGTCTGTTTAAGGTTTCTATTTCTTCCTGGTTAAAGATTGGGGCATTGTAAGTTTATTCATTTTCTCTAGATTGTCTAGTATGTTTGCCTAGAGATGTCCATAGTAATGTTGGACGATCTTTTGAATTTCTGTTCTATCAGTTGTAATGTCTCCATTTTAGTTTCTGATCGAGCTAATTTGAATCTGCTGTCTTTGTTTTTTAAATAATTAAGCAGATGCCTATTAATTTTGTTTATATTTTCAAAGAACTGTTTGTTTTATTGATCTTTTGTATTTTTTTATTCAAAGTTCAATTAGTGCTGCTCTGATCTTCATTATTTCTTTTCTTCTGCTAGATTTGGTTTTTGTTTGTGTTTTTGTAGTTCCTTGAGGTGTGACATTATGTTGCTGATATATTGAGAGATACTGGTCTGTAGTTTACTTTTTGTTCTGTCTTTTCCTGGCTTTGGTATGTGATATGTGATCTTTCAGTCTTATTAATTAATGTAGGCCTTACACACTGTAAATTTTCCTCTGAGCACAATTTTGTCTGTGTCCTAGAGGTTTTGATAACTTGTTTCATTTTTGCCATTCGTTTCAAGAAAAGTTTTAATTTCCATCTCAATTTCATTGTTGACCCAAGGATCAACCAGGAGAAGATTGTTTAATTCCCATGTTTTTGTTATGTTTCACGAGTACTTCTTGGAGTTAATTTCTAGTTGTATTCCACTGTGGTGTGAAAAGGTGCTTAATATGCTTTTGACTTTTTTAATTTATTGAGACTTGATTTGTGGCCTACCATATGGTTTATCTTGGAAAATGTTCCATGTGCTTATAAGAAAAATGTATGTTCTGTAGTTTGGGGATAGAATATTCTGTAAATATCTGTTAGCTTGCTCTAGGGTCCATCTTAATGTCAAAGTTTCTTTGTTGACTTTCTGCCTTGATTTGTCTATTGCTGTCAGTGAAGAGTTGAACTCTCCCACTATTATTGTATTGCTGACTACATCTTTTTGTAGATGAGATTGGGCATATTCAGGGTGGAATGGCGTGGATTACTTCTTTTTCTAGGTCTAGTGGAATTTGTGTTAAAAACCTAGGGGCTCTGGTATTGGGGCATATATATTCAAAATTACCTTCCTGTTGTATTGATCACTTTATTGCTATATAATAACCATCTTTGTCTTTCTTTACTGTTGTTAATTTAAAGTTTGTTTTATCTGATATGAGAATGGCTACTTCTGCTCATTTTTTGTTTCCATTTGCATGGAATATTTTTTCTCATCTCTTTACCTTGAGTCCATTGGAGTCTTTGTGTTTAAGTGGGTCTCTTGAAGGCAACAGATATTTGTATTGTGTTTTTTATATTCAGCCAGTCCATATCTTTTTATTAGGGCATTGAAATAATTTACATTCAGAGTTAATAGTGATATGTAAGGTTCTATTCCTTCATCATTCCAGTTGTTGTCTGGTTGCTTTATTTATTTGTTTGTTTGTTTATTTATTTATTTTCTTTATTGTGTTGATGTTCCATAAGGTGTGTCAGCTTTATCATTTCAAGCATTTTTCTACTGATATATTTTGACTTTTTATTTCAGTATTTAGAATTCCTTTGAGTATTTCTTGTAGAGCCAGTCTACCAGTGACAAATTTATTTATCTGAGAAAGACTTCATTTCTCCTTCATTTACCAAACTTAGTTTTGTAGAGTACAAAATCCTTGACTGACTGTTATTCTGTTTCAGGAGATTGAAGATGGAGTTTTCAAGGTTTCTTCTGAGAAGTCTGCTGTTAGTCTTATAAGTTTACCTTTGTAAGTTATTTGACATGTTTGTGCCACTTCCCTTAAAACTCTTTCTTTCACATTAACTTTACATAGTTTCATGATTATGTGCCTTGAGGATGACCTTTTTGCAATTAATCTTCTGGGAGTTATTTAGGCTTCTTGTAACTGAATGTTTCGATCTCTGGCAAGGCCAGGAAAGTTTTACTCCATTATTCCCTCAAACCTGTGGGAGTCCCCAGCACTGAGATAATACTGTTTTGGTTGGACACAAAAAAGTTTACATAGGAAGTAAAAGGTTGCTATGGCAATGAGTCCTCCCTGGCTCTCCCATCTTAGAATCAGGCAGCCTGCAATCTGAATGTCAAAGTGCAACAGGTCTCAGAGCCTCAGGTGTTCTCATGGCAGTTTACCCTAGCCAGGAACAGTCTGTCACCACAGAGTTTGCCTTTGGGGCCCATCCCCTTCAGCTTCTAGGCACCAGAAATGGTTGAGTTTCCAGAATATGGCAGCTGAAGTTGCTTAGGTTTTCTTTTGTTTGTTTCTTTGTTTTTTGTTTCCCTGAACCATTCCACCTGGGTTCCATCAGAGCACAGCTGTGGGTAAGGCAGTTTCCCATCAGGATCTGGAGTCCCACAAACTTCAGGGAGCCCTCCAAGTTCATGGCAGGAGCACAGAGTACCTGCAGTCACCTCACTCTCCTTCCTCATTGTATCTGGAGGCTTTTGTGGTCTGTTCCATAATCCAGACAAGAGTCTAGATAGTCCAGTTCAGGTCAATTGATGTTTTTCCTCTGTTTTTCACCATGTAGTTATCATTTTTTTGATGACTCATGGGCATGCTGCTGCTCCTATTCCTCCCTAGATGCTGAGGAAACTATCTTGATTTACTTCATAAGAGAAACAAACTGTAGCTTGCACTTGCCAGCCATCTTAATCTCAACTCTCCATATGAATTTTAGAATAAGTTTTTCTACAAAACAAAAGTCATTGGGATTTTAATAGGAATTTTATCTGTAGATTGCTTCAAGTAGTTTTGACATCTTAAAATTATTAAGTCTTCCAATCCAGGAACAGGATATATTTCTATTTTGTAGTGTCTTTTTAAATTTCCTTGCTGTCTTCTTTAATTTCCTTATTCCTAGTGTTTTATAATTTTCATTCTACATGTCTTTTATCTGTTCAGTTAATTTCTAAGAATTTTATTATTTATAGTATTATGGTCAATGCTCAGGGTCCACTTATTTATCATAATACTATAAGAAAGGGATTGGCAGTAGCGGGACACTGCCATGGGAGGAAAGAGGGGCACATAACATCAATAAGAGTACCTGATCTCAAATCAGGTGAAGTGAGGACCAAATGAGGCCCAAACTTTACCTGTACAATGAACACTTATCTACCTAATCCTGAGCTGTATCCCATATCTTTAAAATAAAAATATTTTTTAAAGAATGTTATTTTTGTTGATGTTGTTTTAAATGGAATTACCTTTATCTTTCATTTTCAGTGAGTTTATTGGTAGTGTGTAGAAATGCAACTGATTTTTGCATGTTGACTTTAATCTTTCTTCTTTGCTGAATTAATTTATTACTTATAGAAGTGTTTTGTATAATCTTTAGAATTTTCTACATATACGATTGCATTCTCTGCAACAGAGACAATTTTACTTCTTCATTTCCAATGTAGATGCCTTTTATTTCTTT
Organism: Carlito syrichta; assembly: GCF_000164805.1. NCBI lineage: Eukaryota > Metazoa > Chordata > Mammalia > Primates > Tarsiidae > Carlito > Carlito syrichta. The sequence goes on along the minus strand of NW_007231407.1, from coordinate 13,209 downwards.
TCCTTGCCTAATTGGTCTGGCTAGAACTTAAGTATTATATTGAATATAAGTGATAAAAATGAATATCCATGCCTTGTCCCTGATCTCCAAAAAAAAGTTTTCAGTCTTTCATCATTGAGTATGGTGTTTATTGTGGATTTTTTAATATGTGATATTTATTTTTTTGAGATTGTTTCATTCTATTCCTAGTTTGTTGAGTGTTTTATCATAAAAGGGTGTTAAATTTTGTCAAATGCTTTTTCTGCATCAAATGAGATTAGCATATGGTACTTTTATTATATTAATGTGTTGTATTACAGTAATTGTTTTTTGTTTATTGAACAATCCTTACACTTCTGGGTAAATGTCGATTGTCATGGTGCATAACAGGCTTTTAATAGGCTGCTGAACTTGGTTTGCTAGTTTTTTTGTGGTAAGTTTTTGCCTCAGTATTTATAAGGGATATTGTTCTACAGTTTTCTTCTTATGTCTTTGTTCAAGGTTATTATCAGAGTAATGCTAGCCTTACAAAATGACACCAAAAAAATTACATATTGAATGATTCCATATATGAAGTATCCAGGATAGAAAAATTCATAAAAACAGAAAATAAATAAATGGTTGCCACGAGTTAGGGAAAGAAGGAATCATGAGTGAATACCAGCAGGTATGCAACTTTTTTAATGGGGTGATGTTTTGGAATTAGGTAGTGATAATGTTTGAAATCCATTGAATTATACTCTTGAAACAGGATTAAGTTTATAGTATATAAATTATATATCAACAACAAAAATGCAACTGAATGGTTTATATGACTTTTTCATTTCATATATGACTCACTGTTCTCTACAATTAATTTAACAAACACTTGTTGATAGCCAGATAGATAGTTCTTCTCGAGAGTCAAGTGGAGGAGATCAATATGGTCAGAAATGACTCTACTATAATTATAATATCTGTATTAAATAAAAGAGGAAAGGAATCTCACACCAAAGATTATCTGGCAAACAAGCAATTTTCCACTATACCAACATTGTTTTTTTCATCAGGTGGATGGTGTAGTCTACTCAATGGCTGATGATCAACAATCGGTTAGATGAGGGGTTAAAGGAACTTAGAAGAGTTACACACATTAAAGGAAAAAAGAATACTGGAGAGACACTGACCACTGATGTGATCTGGTAAGGGGAGCTGACTTCTGGGATGAAATGAAAACATGACCTCACAATCACACTAGTCTTGGTTCCTGGGGTGACAGAATTAAAATTCTGTGAGTGGGATCTTAATTATCTATTCTGTGTGTCCGTAGTGTCATCATTGTAGAAAGGGCAAGACATTTAAAAAATCTATATTTCCTTTTGTCTTTTGCAAGGATTTGGACATAGATATCAATTAACTGGCAGAAGAGCGCATAATTGTTTAAGTAAATTGGTCATGAAGCTTCTTCTATGGTGTTAACCTAGACATGTTGAGAAAAGTAATCAAAACACAACTCATTTTCACTATTTCACTAACTCATCGTCCCATGTAGGGGAAATAAAAAGCCAATAAAGGAATAAAAAATTAACCATGCAGAATAGAGATTCAAAAGTATACTTTTAACTTTTTTGCATGTTTAATAATTCAATAAATATGTCTTGAGCACCAAATATAGGCAAAATATTGTTTTACACAATATGGAAATGACCATAGCATAGATAAAAGTCATTTTATGGCATTTGCATTATCCTCATTATAGGGTATTAATATTGTTCTTATGTAGGGAAAATGCTGAGAAATTTTCCTTTTCTTGAAGTTTTCCTCCTCATGACTGGAAGCCAGATCCTGATGTGGCTTATTCAAGCACTTTCTCACTCACCCATGTAAACATACTGATATATCTAGTGTGGTACACTTATTATATATTAAATCAGAATCTTTTCCCCCAAGGAACTTACATTTTACTGTGGGACACAAAAACTAAGAGACCAGTATAATACAGAATAGGTGCTATGACAACATTGTTTGCAGAGTATTTTATGGAGAATACAGAGGAATTTAGCTTCACTGGGTCAAAAAATGATTAGGGGTTAGCTGACAAAAAGGAAGAAGATTTGCATTTCAGGAATCATATAACTGCTTGGTAGAGACACAACTGACAGACACCCCATATCAGACAGCAAAAATCCCTATAGAAAAAAATGTTTGTAAAGAAAAGCACAAAGGTTTTACCCTCAGGCCCCAGATGACTCCATCGCTCTGATATGCTAAATAAATTGGCACAACCAATGTCTGGAAAATAATTACTGCATTATGGCATATGTTCAAAGTTCAGAATCATAACATAAATGAGGTTCAAGTGTGGATGAGACTACATAGATGCAGTTCTCTACTGTTAGCCCTCTTTGTATTTGTAAATCTGTGACACTGAAGAGACAAGACACACAACATTCAATAATGATACAAGCAAGGAATAACTAAGGTATGGAAAATGGATATAGTTTGACCTTTGGCTACCACCCCTGTTGGTTCTTGGCTCCAACCTTTGAGTTTCCTTTCTTCTTCCATGAAAGATGGAACATATTTGTAGCTGAATAGTACACTCAGTCAGCTTCCCACAAGTATGACTTTGGAGACCACATGGGTTTGTTTCATTTTGTCCTGTCTCTGTTTCTTGCAGTCAAGTTGGCAAATTTTTTTCTGATAGAGAATGTCCCACACTGTTGTAGATCATCTCTGAATTTATTGGGGTTTATTTCATTAGACAAAATCCACACAAACAAATATCTTGGAGGTAAACTTTTCTCGACCTCGGGCTCCTGCTTAGGTCATGGAAAGACAATACAGCTATGTATCCTAGAGGACCTTTTTTAATTGAAAGGTACATCTTTAATCTCTTTAAAGGGCCCTTTTGTTTCTGAATAATGCACTAACCTTTGATCTTTCTGAAATCTTTAGAAATGTTGTACGATCACTCATTAGACATATCTCTAGACTAGGCTTTATCTGTAGGCCATGCTTTCCTGACAATGCTCTGATGCCATTTCTAATGTTAGTATCATTTGCCATTTAGAGAGACTGAGAAATCCTCATTTCTTTTTGTCCATTTTTCCTCGACTTATATTCCTCCTCCTCCTTTTATTATTAGCAGCAAGAAGAAACCAGGAGGCATCTCCAATACTTTGATTGGAAACCTCCTTAATTAGATAATAAAATTCATTAAGTACACATCCTAGTTTTTGTATAACTGCATGTGATAATATTACATTTCTGCCGCTACATAACAAGGAGTTTCTGACTTCCAGTTTTCAATAACATGTCTCTTTCTTCCTTTCTATAGAACCCTAAAGAACAGTCTGCTCAATTCCAGATTTTTACTACAATCTTTCAAGGCAATAAAGGCTTTCTCTATCACAGTCTCCAAAAATCTTCCCAATATCCACCCACTGCCCAATTCCAAATTCAATCCTGAATTTTTTTAGTCATTTGTTACAGTAGCATTCCATTCCATTACCAACGTTAGAATTTTGTTATCAATTGATGAGAAACAAATTACCCCCAAACTTGGTAGTTTTAAACATGAATCTATGCAGGGATTAGTTTCTCAAAGATTGGAATCAACCGTTTTCCAGGGCTATGATATCATCTGAAGTCTCCCCTATGGAAAATCTGCTTTTAATTTCATTTACATGGTGGTTGTAAGGATTACCTTCTTCTGAGACTGTTGGACTAAAGACGTCATTTCCTGTCCTGTGGTTCTCTCCAACAAGACAGAGTGTCTCATTAAAGTGTACAGTTGGAAAGGGGATCTAGCAAGATGGAAATCACACTCTTATAATCTACCCATGGCAGTGGTAATACATCATTTTTCCTATTTTCTATTTATTAGAAGCACGTCATTATTTTCAGCCCACACTCAAGAAAAGATTACCCAGAAGCATGAACACCAGGAGGTGGGGAAAGTTGAGGGCTATCTTCCAAAGTTACCAGCCAGTTTTCAAATGAAAAAAAATCATCCTATACCCAACTTTTTTTTACGTTTACTGGTTTATTATAAACGATATCACAAAGGGCACAGACAACAAGATATGGGAGAAGGGGCATGGATCTTCCATGCCCTTGGGTACCACTCTCCAGGAACCCCCTAGTGTCCAGCTATCTGGAAGCTCTTGGAACCTCTTGAGTTTTTATGGAAGCTCCGTGAAGTCAGTCTACTTGCCCAAGTGTACAGGGTGGGCTCTTTCTGGAGAGGGCATAAAGCCCACAATCAGAAATGGCGTATACCCAACTTTATATTCTGCACACCTCTACCTTAATATCTATTTTCATATATGCTTTCCTGAAAGCATGTATTCACTTACTACTTGAGCACTTTGTACATACAAGCCCTTTCCTACTCCAACAGACAAAACACTCCTCCAGCCAGATTATATTTTGTCTTTATTCTAGTTATTGGTCTGGTAGAGGGCCAAAGATGATACAACATGGTGGAAGGAAGCATGTATTTCTTGCCAATACAGACCTCTACATCATCATTAAATTAGGCAGGAGCACACTGTTCAACAAGGAAAAGTTGCTTTTTAGGCCAAGAAGTTCAAGGAAATAGAGGATTCAAAAGGATCAAATGTCTCAACTCAAATACACCCAACCCATTATGCGTTCTACCCACCCCATTACAAGTTCTTAACAAAGGAAACTAGCCAAGGTTCAGATTTTGAAGTTACTCTTAAAATTAAGTCCTCTAACTTGAGATTCTAGAAGTTTTCTTGCCCTTCACCTATGAGAGATGACAGTCTCCATACATGCAACCCTATATATGCACCCTCTAGATTTGCATTTTACTTTATATTGGTTGTCAATCACCATCAGTCTTTCACTGCCTTTCTTAAATGCATTGATAGCACCTTACAACAACCATCCAATTCCAAAGTCTTACTATTGTTTTTCTTAAAACCTTCAAAATCCAGAGTCATACACAGGCTGATACATTTTGTTCTACAAATAACCCATCCCTTTTCACTACCAGTGAATTTTTTAATGAGTGTATCTCAGCTGCATGCTCCAACTAACACCAGTTAGTTATGTGCTATTCATTGAATGATCTAGCTCTAAGCTCTAGATCACCTTCTGCGATTAGCCCAAGTCAGCACCAGTAGTTGAAGATCAGTTCCTCAAAACTGGAAAATCTGATTTGTGTACAGAAAATATTTTGGGGAGTGTTTACAAGAACACTATCCATGAGGAGTGAGAGTATAGGATTGCACCAAAAGAAAAGTCGAAGTTGCAACAACGGTCCCCACTGATCTTACAGGAAACTTTGGAGCTAGGATTGACCAACAGCATTTATCTGCCTTTGAGCAACAAAGTTTGGCTTTTATATGCCTGAACTAACTAGCCACTGAGTAGGACAAGGATGTGGTCTTGGGTGAGGAGGCTGTCTTCATCTGAGGGCAATTTTTAAAGAGGGCCACAATTCAAAGTCATCAACAGAAACTGAAGAAATGAGTGACTTACTCTTGAATAAGAAATATGAGCAACACACAACGGCATGCACTGTATCAGAAATTAGTAAACTGTGAGCTGTGAGCCAAATCCAGACTAACACCTTGTTTCTGTAAATAAAACTTTATTGGACAGTAGCCTAACCTATTGCTCATGTGTTGTCTATGGCTGTTTTTTGAGCAGCATCATAATTGAGCAATTACAACAGAAACTATTGCAAAGCCTAAAATATTTACTTACTGAAGCTGCACAGAAAAAATGTGCCATATCCTGCACTAAATCACTATAGGTTTGGCATTAAAAATAAACTAATTTTTTTAAAGAATAAATGACTATTCCTGTGGTGAATCCATCTCGTGTTTACATGTGTGAGTTCAGGAAATTCTTAGATAACACCTGTGAAAGAAGTGCTAAATTCATTTTTTAATGATGAGAAAACTAAGGACCTGAGATATTCAGTTACATATCAAGTGACAGGGTGAAAATTTCAAGCCAGTTTTGTGCAAGCCTAAACCAACTTCTTCCCAACAGCCATATTTCACTTCTCAGAACATCTGGCCTAGGCATAAATCATACTCTATCAACATATGCCCTGCTTTTTTCCCTGCCTTTAGCTCTATGTACTCCATTCAGGAGGGGAGACAGCATGCCTAGCATACCTAGAGAAGGATTGCTCAGAAACAAACCATAAAGTAGACCCAGCTTTCAAGAAAGCCATTGACTAAAAAAGTTAAACAGTTCCTATTATAAGTGTAGGGCAAGTTTCTCATACCCAGTGGATAGGAAAGAACCCTTGAACCCTTAAACGCGTACCTTTTCATTGCTTCCACTTTATAATGGAAATCTTTTCCTCAATGCTTTTTAACTATCACTAGTTCAATATTTTAACTGGCTTTATTCTTACATAATTTCTCTGAGTTCCCTTTTTTCCCTACACCTTTTATAATTCTTCAAGCATAAGATGGATTACTTAATATCTATACTTCCAACCAAACAAAAATTTTCTTGAGGAGAGTAGATGATATGTCTATCTAATGCTCTAGTCCTTATCACTATGTCTTGCACATTATTGACATCTCAAAGACCTTGTTATTTTTGTTGTTGAAGTTTGTACGATCCACCATAAAGGAAGAGTTGGATTTAGTCCAGATCAAAGTATCAGTTTTTTCTTTGCTACATGCACCCAAACTTCTAAGGAGAGTCTATGGCCTGTGCTTAGTAAAGTAAGCTCCATTTGGTGATGACTAACTTTAAAACATTAGAGATGCAATTTATTTCTCCTTCCAAAGAAAAACTGACAGCAACATGGTAGAGGACAGATTAACACACAACAGAAGAACACATGGTATACAATTGTTTGTCTGTGGGTGCCACATTTTAAGATAGCCTAATATTATGGCAAGGAAATGAGACCTAACTCTATAGGCAAAAGTTATCAACATCACATTCCAGGACAAAGTTCATCTCTGGATGTTATGATGATAATAAGTTTTGTTACCAAACACATTTTGACTTTTTAATTGTTTAACTTTATATTGGCAGAAACTTTACATAAAGGAAAATGCACAGACCTTAAGTGTTTATCTAGATCAATTTTACAAATCTATAAACCCATGTAACCACCCCCCAGATGAGCACATTGTTAGCATCCCTCAATCGTCTCTCATGTCTCTCTTTCACCCTAATTAATACTTGTCCAAAGGTAACAACTATACTTACCTCTACCCCTATTGACTACGTTTGCCAGTTCTTAAATTTTGTATAAATGATTATATGCACACTTCTTATACATGTAAACTTTATCCATTTTGTTTTGCATAGCAGTAATTTCCTTTCTAATTGTAGGTTATTTTCCCTAATACGAATACACCAAAGTCATTTATCCATTCTACAGTTCATAGATACTGAATTTTTCCCACTTTGGACCATTATGAATTTCTCATTGGAGGCACTTGTGTATTTGGCTACAGTAAACTATCAAATAATATTCCAAAGTGAATGGACAAGTATACGCTCAATTCAGCGTAAGAGTTTTGCTTGTTCCATATCACTGCCAATACTAATTCTTCTGAATTATAAGTTCAAATTCCAAAGGCTGTATCTGGTATCACATTGTGATTTTTAATTCGCACTCTCTTCATAAGTGATGATGAAGATCTCCCTATTTTGCCTAGTCTTTATCTATTTTTATTTTTACTAGGTTGTCTTTTTTTCTTATTTTTGTTTCTTTAGATATATATTTTATTTTATTTTTAATTATAGAGAAATGGGATACAATTCAGGGTTAGGTATACAAACACTGATCATGCAGGTACCCTTGTTGATGAGGTATGCCCTTCCCTCCCCTAGCAGTATCCCACAATTGAAATCCCACCCTCCATCCCCTGACAGCTTTCCCCTTACTACCAATCCATTTATTATAGTATTATAATAATTGTTCAAGGTCCGCTTATGAGTGAAAACATATGGTACTCTGTTCTTTGTTTCTGTGATACATCGCTGAGTATTATCAACTCTAAATCCATCCAAGTTGCTGCAAAGTCCATATGTTTGTCCTTCTTTGTGGTTGCATAATAGTCCATTGTGTATATGTACCACTTTTTTTATCCAGTCCAACTTCAATGGGCAACATGGTTGGTTCCATGTTTTTGCTGTTGTAAATAGAGCTGCAACAAACATATGTGTGCAGGTATCTTTTTTGTGGAATGATTTGAGTTTCTCTGGGTATATTCCCAATAGTGGAATTTCTGGGTCATATGGAAAGCCAATTTCTAGTTCTTTGAGAAATCGCCACACTGTCTTCCAAAGTGGTTGTACTAGTTTGCATTCCCACCAGCAGTGTCGAAGTGTTCCTTTTTCTACACATCCTCACCAGCATCTGTTGTTGTTTGTTTTATTAATGATGACCATACTCACTAGGGTTAGGTGGTATCTCAGTGTGGTTTTGCTGTGCATTTCTCTGATGATGAGTGAGGCGGAGCACTTTTTATTGTGTCTGTTGGTTGCCCATATATCTTCTTTTGAGAAGTGTCTATTCATGTTTTCTGCCCACTTTTGAATGGTGCTGTATGTCTTTTTTTTTTCCTTTTGGCACATTTGAGTTCCTTGTAGATACTAGGTGTTAGGCCTTTGTCAAATATACAGTTGGCAAGTATTATTTCCCATTCTGTGGACTGTCCCCAGTTCTCCTGATGGTTTCTTTTGTTTTGCAGAAGCTGATTAGTTTGAAGAGGTCCCACTTGTCTATCTTATTTCTTAAGGCATGTATTTAGGATTCTGATTAGGAATTGGTTCCCAGTTCCAATTTCCATAAGGGTTTCTCCTGCGTTTTCTAAGATTCTTATAGTTTGAGGTTTTATGTTTTGGTCTTTGATCCATTTGGAGGTAATTTTTGTGCATGGTGATAGGTACAGGTCCTGTTTCAATGTTATGCACATGATCAGCCAGTTTTCCCAGCACCATTTACTGAATAGGTTCTATTCTCCCCAGTGGTTGTCATTAGATGCTTTGTCAAAGATGAGTTGGTTGAGATATTGAGGTTTTACTTCTGGCATCTCTATCCTGTTCCATTGGTCTATGTGCCTGTTCTTGTACAATACCAGGCTGTTTTGATTACTGTAGCCTTATAGTAAAATTTGAAGTCTGGAAGTATGATACCTCCTACTTTGCTTCTTTTGCCAAGGATTACTTTGACTATTCGTGGTCGTTTATGGTTCCATATGAATTTCTGTATTGTCATTTCCAGGTCTGAGAAGAATGATGTTGGTAACTTAATGGGTATTGCATTGAATCCGTAGATGCCTTTGGTAGGATGGACATTTTAACAATGTTGATTTTTCCTATCCATGAGTATGGAATATTTTTCCATTTGCTTGTGTTTTCTTGGATTTCTTTGAGCGATGTTTTGTAGTTCTCAATATAAAGGTCTCTCACTTCTCTGGTTAGGAAGATGCCGAGATACTACTTTTGTGTGTGTGTGGCTATTGTGAATGGGCTTGTGCTTTTTTTTTTTTTCCAGTTGGAGTCTCACTCTGTCGCCCAGACTGGAGTGCAGTGGCTGCTCCCAGCCACCGCAGCCTCGACCTTCTGGGCTCCAGTGATCCTTCCACCTCAGCCTTCCAAGTAGCTGGAATTACAGGCATGCGCTACCACACCCAGCTGATTTTTTGATTTATTGTAGAGATGAGGTCTCGCTGCCCAGGCAGGTCTCGAACCCGCGGGCTCAGGCAATCCATTCACCTCAGCCTCCCAAAGGCGTGGGATTACAGGCTGAGCCACCAAGTCCAACTGGACTTGTGTTTTTTATTTGGGTCTCTGCCTGCTTGTTGGTGGTGTATAGGAATACAGCTGTCTTTTGCACATTTGTTTTGTATCCTGAGACTTTGTCAAAGTCCTTTATCAGTGCAAGCAGGTTTTTTATAGATTCTCTTGGATTTTCATGGTATAGGATCATATCACCAGCAAAGAGGGATAACTTGACTTCCTCTTTTCCTATTTGGATACCACCGATTTCCTTCTCTTGTCTAATTGCCCGAGCTAGGGCTTCCACACAATGTTGAACAAGAGGGGTAAGAGTGGGAAGCCTTATCTTGTTCCAGTTTTCAGGAGAAATGTTTCCAGTTTCTGTCCATTTAGCAATGTGTTAGGTGTGAATTTATCATAGATGGCACTTACTATTTTGAGGTATGTCCCTTCTATACCTAGGCGTTTGAAGGTTTTTATCAAGAAGGGATGCTGGATTTTATCAAAAGCTTTTTCTACATGTGGTGATATAATCATGTAGCTCTTGTTTTTATATCTGTTGATGTATTTAATTTATGGTCTCACAAATGTTGAAACAGCCCTGCATCCTAGGGACAAAGCCTACTTGGTCATGGTGGATGACTTTTGAGATGTATTTTTGGATCCAATTTGCTAGAATCTTGTGGAGGATTTTTGCATCTATATTCATAAAGGATATTGGCCTGTAGTTCTCTTTTTCTGTTGGATCTTTATCCAGTTTGGGTATCAGTGTGATGTTAGCTTCATAAAATGATTTGGGGATAATTCCATCCTCCTCAATTGCCTGGAATACCTTCAAAAGGGTTGATTTCAGCTCTTCCGTGTATGTTTTGTAGAATTCTGCTAGAAGGCCATCCGGTCCAGGGCTTCTTTTTGTAGGTTGTTTTCATATGACAGAGTCAATTTCCTGGGTTGTTATAGGTCTATTTAGTGTCTCAATGTCTTTTCACCCTGGGGAAGTTGTGTGATGTCAGAAAATCCTCCATTTCTTTTAGATTATCAAGTTTGTTTCCATATAGGTGTACATAGTAATCTCTGACAATCTTTTGTATTTCTTCAGGGTCAGTTGTGATTTGATATTTTGTATTTCTGATTGGGTTTACTTGGGTTTTTCTCTTTTTCTTGGTCATTCTGGCTAGGGACCTATCAATCGTTAATTCTTTCAAAGAACCAGTTTTTGTTTTATTGATATTTTCTATGATATTTTTCTCTTCTTTCTCCTGTATTTGGGATCTTATTTTAGTGATTTGGAATCTTCTACTAACGTTGTGGTTTTGGTGGTCTTCTCTTTCCAGTTCCCTTAGGTGAGTTGTTAGGTTCCACTTCTGATCTTTCCATTTTCTTGATGTGTGCTCATAGATATATAAATTCCCTCTTAGAACTGTTTTCATGGCAACGCAGAGGATTTGGGAAGATGTTTCTTCATTTTCATTTGTTTCCAGGAATCTTTTAATTTCTGCTTTGATTTCAGTGTTGACTCAGTCGTTGTTCAGCATCATGCTGTTTAGTGTCCATGTCTTTGTGAGCTTTGGGGAAATTTTGTTGGTGTTAATATTTATTTTTATTACACTGTAGTCTGAGAATGTGCATAGCAAGATTTCAACCTTATGCAATATGTTTATGCTTGATTTATGGCCAAGGATGTGATCGATCTTGGAGTACATTCCATGTGGTGGTGAGTAGAATGTATGTTCTCTGGCTGTTGGGTGGAATAATCTGGAGGTATCTATTAAATCCATTTGGTTGAGTTTCAAGTTTAGGTTCTGGATCTCCTTGTTGATTTTTTGACTCATTGATCTATCTAGGGTTGTTACTGGGCTATCCAAGTCTCCTGCTATAATAGTATCAGAGTCAATATCTTTTTTTTAGTTTACTTAGTAGTTGCTTTATAAATGCTGATGCTCCTGTGTTGGGTGCATATCTGTTTAGGATGGATATTTCTTTTATCATTGTTAGTGTCCTTTGGTATCTTTTTTAAGTTTTGATAGCTTAAAGTTATTTTGTCTGAAATTAAGATTGTAACTTCTGCCTTCTTTTGTGATCCACTTGCCTGGAAACTTGTTTTCCATCCTTTAACTTTGAGTCTGTGTGCATCCCTTGTAGTGAGATTAGTCTCCTGAATGCAGCACATAATTGGGTCATGGTTTCTTATCCAGTTTGCCATTCTGTGTCTTTTCAGTGGTGCACTTAGTCCATTCACATTCAGACTGATTATTGAAATGTGATTGTTTATCCCTGTCATGAGATTCTTATAAAGTTTTTTCTTTGTTTGCTTGTTTTCTTTTGGCTTTGGGGTTGATGTACATGTGTGTTTTCAAGTTTCTTATTGTACTGTATTCTCTGTTGATTCTGTGCTCTGCTGTTCTCTTGGGAAGTGTGTGGTCATTCTTTTTTTTCTTTCTTCTGTGCTTAATACTTTTTTAAGTGTCTCCCATAGAGCTGGTCTGGAAGTTGCATAATCTCTTAGGGATTGGATGATGGGATGGATTTTAATTCTCCGTCACTGATGAAGCTGAGTTTGGTTGGATAGGGAATTCTTCATTGAAATTGTTTATCTTTGAGGACTTTGAATATAGGGCTCCAGTCCCTTGTTGCTTGTAGTGTTTCTGTCAATAGGTCTGCTACTTTTCTGAATGGTTTTCCCCAATACGTAGTCTTACCTTTCTCTCTTGCTGCTTTTAGGATTTTTTCTTTTGTGCCTATTTTGTGTAGATGAATTACTATGTGTCTAGGGGTTGGCCTTTTCTTTTGATGTCTTGTGGGGGTTCTCTGTATCTCTTGTGCTTGGCTGGTCACATCTCTGGTGAGATGGGGGAAGTTTTCTTGGATTGCCTCCTGGAATACTTGCTCCAAGTTGTTCTCCATTTCTTTCTTTTTCTGGGATACCAGTCAGATGTAGGTTCAGCTTCTTATATAATTACACATCTCTTGTAGGCTTTGTTCTTTCTTTCTGAGTCTTCTTTCTATGTTTTTTACAGATCGGGTTAATTCCATGTTCTGGTCTTCAAGTTCTGAGATTCTTTCTTCACCTAGATTAATTCTACTTTCCATGCTTGTCATCTTGCTATTTATTTCCTGGATGAATATTTTTATTGCCAAAATCTCTGTTACAAGTTCTTTTAGTATTGCATCTTGTCTTTCTTGAGTGTTATTTACTCTTTCCATACATTCCCTAATCCCTGTTGTATTCAGGCCAGTTGTTGGTGACTTCCCATGTTTGCGCACCAAGTTCTGAATTTTCAGGAGTTTTGTCTTTGGTACACTTGAAATTGCCTGAGGTCTCCCTTTGGTTTTTCCTCATTTATGACAGATCTATTATTTTTCTCTTTATTTCTGTTATTCGGTGTCAGTGGGAGAGGCTTGCCCTTCTGATGTTTGCTCAATCCTCTATTCTTCCCTGATCCAGACTCTGGGCTAATTCTATTTTGAAATAGAATGGTGGATGGGAATCTTTGTTGTCTTCTGTAG